>NC_143565.1:46767500-47068750 GCF_054136105.1 Typopeltis vanoorti | reverse complement strand
AGAGACCACGAGATGGCGGCACATTTGAGCCGTCTCTCTTCACTGCGTACCGCTTAATTAGTGATAGCCTTGGGCCATCTGTCTCTGATTGGGTACCAGTGGAGATTGAACTGCCCACTCAGTCTCCAAAAGTTAGATAGGGCTAAAGGGCCTCGCCTACTCCCGTATATACGGGAATAAAAAGGCGTTAGCTGATTTTTTTTTTTTTTATTATTATTATTATTATTATTATTATTATTATTATTATTTTAACGGTGTCTCCATGGAGTCAAAAGACTCATCGCGGGAGACCCGACATTGACACACTAACCATTATTTACACAATACCTGTCATACCTCTCCTTAAATTCATTCACAGTTGAAGCATTCACAACCAGTTCTGGCAAAGCATTCCACCCATTCACAACCCTCCAAGTAAAAAATCTAGTCTTAACACCCTTGTTAACCACACTCTTACACAATCTCCAGGAATGGCCCCTCGTTCTCTCACATCCTGCATTGGTCTTAAGAATATCATCAGTATCAATCCTGTAAAATCCCTTTAACAATTTAAATACCTCTATCATATCTCCTCTCCTACGTCTATCAGCTAGTTTTTGGAGCCCACAGATCATCAATCTATCCTCATAGGGAACATCCCACAGACCTGCAACAATCTTTGTAACCCGCCTCTGAATCCTCTCTACCACTTCCGCATCACCAAGAAATCTGGCGACGAGATCTGTGCACAATAGTCCAAATGCGGCCTTATTAATGCCTTATAGAGTGGAATAATAACTTCCCTATCCCTGCTTGTTAGTGTGTTCCTCAACAACCATGTAATTTGATGTGATGTTTTGGCAATCTTAGCAATATGCCCTTTAAACTTAAGTTCTCTGTCCACAATAACTCCCAAGTCTCTTGTCTCATCAACTTCCTGCAGATCAGTTCCGTTAATATAGTAAACAGCATGCGATGTCATCCTCCCGAAGTGCATCACCTTACACTTAGCCACGTTGAACTGACAGCCATTTACCTCAGTCCATAGCGTCAGCCTATTTAAGTCATCCTGTAAAATATTCACATCATTTGAATTGATTATCGCTCTTCCCAATTTTGCCTCATCAGCAAACAAGTGGATATTTCTATTCAAGGTATTTCCAATATCATTGATGTACAAATTAAACAATAGAGGACCAAGAACTGAGCCCTGAGGTACACCACTAGTCACTTGCGTTTTCCTGGACTCAGCTCCTCCGTAAACCACTTTTTGATATCTGTCCGCCAGCCATCCTTCAATCCAAATCACCATCTTCGGATCGAAACCCATTTGCTCTAATTTATGTAACAGAGTTCCATGTGGAATCCTGTCAAAAGCCATTGCAAAGTCAAGCAGTATCACTGAGTAAGGATTTCCTTTATCCAACTCCACTGTTACTTTATTATAGAACGTAAGCAAATTACTTAGACAAGACCTACCTTTCACAAAACCATGTTGCCCCTTATAAAGTATCATATTGCTGTCCACCCAGTCCTGAATTCTAATTTTAACTAATTTCTCCAAAATCTTAACCACCACTCCAGATATATTGATTGGTCTATAATTTGCAACATCAGTCTTAGAGCCTCCTTGTACAATGGAACTATTTTTCCCCTCTTTCCACTCTATTGGCACTTTACCAGAACTGAGGCTTAAATTAAACATCCTGATTAGAGGAGTTGCTAATTCTCTTGCACATTCTCGTAACACATGGGCCGATATGCCATCTAACCCAATGGCAGTGTTAGCATTAAGGTTCTTTAATATATTAAGCACCTCAATTTCATCTATCTCTATACTCTCATCAGTCAATGGCACATCTGACACTGCACTATCACTACGAAGATGGTACACTTTTGCGAAATGATCACTAAGCAACTCAACTATTTGATTAGCTTCAGTAATTTCCTTACCATCAACACTTTTTAAAGTAATCTTTCCATGGATATTCTACCTTTTACTTTATTATAGCGAAAGAACTCTTTAGGGTTTCTTTTGGATTCATCAACTAGCTTCCTCTCATTATTAGCTTTGGCTTTCCTTACCATACAGGTTACTCTCTTTGCCTATACCTTATATTGCTCATTGGAACGCTCATCACCTTTTTCTTTATATGTCTTCCACAACCTTTTCTTTACTGCAACTCTTGTTTAATAGTATTAGTCATCCATTTTACTTCTACTTGATTTCTCCTTCTGACTCTGGGAATACAGTCTGATACAGCTTTCTTCAAATACTCCTTGAGAATCTCCCACGCACCATCAACATCTCTCCCCTTGAATTTCTCATGCCATAATACAGCTAAAAGCTGACTTCTCAGCTTGCCATAATCACCAGCCTTGTAATTCCACATATACCCATTCTTAATAGAATATTCAGTACGTATTTCAATCTCCCAGGTCAAGACCACATGATCGCTTTCCCCAAGTGGAGACATTGTAACTAAATTACTTATTGATATGTTCTCCGATGTTAGGACCAGATCTAACACTCTAGAATCTCTTGTCCCTTCCATCACATGCTGTCTCAGGTAATTATCTCTTAACAATTGTATAAACTCCATTTCCTTTGTTCCTTGTGACCATTCCTTCCCTCAATCTATGTCCCCAAAGTTAAAATCCCCCATAATAATTACTTGACCTTAATAATTACTAACCCTAATATAATATATTTAATGTCTGAAATAATGTGGGTTATACGGTCGATTTTCTTGAGTTTACAGGACGAAAAACCCGAGTTTCCGGGAGGAAAAACCCGCTTCCCCGTGCCAGAGATCGACTAACTCGGGAACTGGTCGAAAAAAGGCTTAGAAATAGAAAAATTTATAATATATATATATATATATATATATATATATATATATATATATATATATATATATATATTATAAACTTGGTTATTTTACTCTAATCCCAAGTAAGCAGACAGTTAAGTTTGCGCCAGAACGTACGTAGTTCAAGTCTAAAGGTGGTGCAACACAAGGGCAACTCATTTTTAAGGTGGATAAAGCTCTGATCACTATTCTTGGTATTTTACATAATGTAAAGCACATCTTACTAAGAGATGTATACTGCAATACATTATGGATGGGATCACTACCCAGACTGGTTTCAACCTTTTTTGAGGTCTTCTCAGTTAGTAGCTAGTCCCTAAATACCAAGGTTGAATTGACAATTGTCATTTATGTCTTTAGTGGTGAAGCAAAATGCTTTTCATATTCCCTGCTATCTGTAGTGGTTACAGTGAGGGTAAAATTTACGAGCAGTTTGTTCGCCCTGAATGGGCATGGAGATTATGCATCGTTATAGGAGGCTAATATAGCTTTTGGTCTTCTATATTTGAATATGTCCGTTGCCTCATATGCTGCAGCTTGCTGAACCAAATCGTTGGGATGTGTAGACGTCTTTATGAAAAACTTGGATGCTAAGGATTGTAGAAAAGAGAAAATATAGGGAATATTTGTGTCTCTATGGAGTTGATTGTTTCTAACATACCCCGGGGAGTTCAGTGTCATTCTCAAGCACTTGTTCTGCACTCGCTGTATTTTGATAATGTTAGTATTAGAGGTGTGGCTCCAGGCAGTAGAGGCATAGGTGATTATAGGATGAATCGTCATCTGGTATAGTTGCAATTTGATTCTGTTGCTGAGCTTGCTATTTCTATTAATTAGCGGAAAGATCTGAGCTATGGCTTTAGATGCCTTTGCGCATGCAGACTTGATGTGTTGGTTGAAATATAGCTTTTTGTCGAGAATCACACCCAGGTAATTCGTTTCTGTCTGCCAGGGAATTATCTCCACTCAACTTGTGTGGCTTCCACAATGTCTTTTTTCTTCCAGATTGCATCTTTCAGCTCTTTAGACATCGATTTTACTCCACCTTATATAAACTCCTGACCTTTGGAATACACTCAGTCATTGTCTCTTCCAGATATTTACCGAGTCGAGACAAAGGAGCATTGATTTTCTATCTATTATTGTCTATAGCAACATCGATTCCTCATTCTATGATATTGCTTTAAGCAGCTACCTGAGTTTGCCATAATCATCCACCTATTAGTTCTACATAGAACCCTTTCTCACAAGGGTCCTTATATGGCTGGCAACCATCCAAGTGATCACTTCATGGTCACTTTCACCAACTGCAGAAAGATGTTCCCCTTCATTTATCTTCTGATAAGATAATCAAATCCAAGCCCCTCAATCCACGTGTGGCTTTCATCATATACTGCTTAAGATGGTTACTCTTAAAATTTAAGAAAATCATTATCTTTGGTTCCTGATGTTGTCTCTTCATTCCTGTGTATATTACCATAATTGATATCATTGATAAAGATCACTCTTTTCTTATTAGCCAGACCTATTTATCTAAACATTTCGTCCTACTGCCTTCCACATATACCAGGTCTATAGCAACACCCTACTAAACATTTCATCTTGTCCACCTCCACTTCACACCATACTATTTCAAAAACACCGTTATTATTTGTTCCTTGAATCTCTATCCTAGATGAGCACAACTCCTCTGTCATCATCAATAACACTCCTCCTTTCTTTTTGTTTTGTTTGTTTTCACTAAAGACTACATATCTCTCAATGTCTATTCCTTTCAGAATATCATCTTCGTTCACCCATGTCTCATTATGCCAATAATTTTTGGCTGAATAAATTCTATCAATGCTACAATTTCATTCGCTTTGTTTCCAGTACTTCTAGCATTTGTAAACATACACGCCACCTCATTTCGGTTTCTATTACATGTCCCACTCACGCCACTTTTCTGATATGACTCCTCCACATCCTCCATCCAATTCTCTCTATTATCACTGATAATACTTCCCCCCCCAGATCTAAATGTCATCCTGACATCCTTATCTGTCTTAATCCATTTTGCGCACTCACACATTATCCTGCAAACCATCATCTACAACACTTTCATTGCACTGTGTCCCTGCCCACCTTGACCTCCCCCGTTTCCCTGTCCACTCTGTGTTTCTTCTCTCTTATTATCTTCACACGTGCCACTCACCTCTCCATTCACAAACTTGCCTACCTTACACTGCTGCTCTTCCACAAAAGCTCTGTCTTCCTCATGTCTTTCATTTGCTTCAGTGATTTTCTCTCTTGCAGCAAACGTTTTTCCAAATAACTCACACGAAATCCATTCAGATGTGGCCCATCTCTTTTATACTGGTCTATCCGTCCCTCAAACTCATCTCACACATTCGCAAAATGAATTCCTTTTTCTTCACACAACTCTGTTGGCATGTCATTCATAATCCTCGCTCGCCTTCTCAACTCATCATAGCCATAGCTGGGTAAGACGCTGATTCCCTTACCTACTGCCCTGGTACCTTTCACTCTCTTCATCAACCTCATGCCATTCATCCTTGCATTCTTCTTGTTACCAGTCAAATCATTCGTTCCAACTACCACTACCAACTCTTTTGTCCGAGTCCCCCTCCTCTTATCCAATGCAACAATCACCCTATCCATTATACCTCCCTGAAAATAGACATTGTGCACACTTTCACTCACACCACCTAATTTGCTTACATTGTCACTGTCAAATCATTCGATATTTCTTTCAAATCTTTCGTCCCATTTTTCCTCACCATGTAAATTCATAATTCTCCTCAGTTTATTCCGCATGCGTTTAATCTTTTGCCTTTTCTTTATCTTCAATTAGTGTTTCAGTGCCATTTATGCAAATCGCATTTTAACTACCTTGCACGTCCGCTATCCACTGCTCATCGCCACCGGCTCTTTTACCACTTACTATCCCTAACTCGCTGCCACTGTGCACGTTGTGCTACCAATCAACACCGCTCACCCATAACTCATCGCCCATTTTCGCCCTTGTCTTACCGTTACCGTTCAAGCACTTAGCTGTACCCTCAACTCCCCTTACTCCCTTAGCTACATCCTCGAACTTTTTCCCGCTACTGCTTACATTCAATGATATCTCAGAATAGGTTTGAAAAAGATGTGTGATAGGTATTGTGTTAATGAATAAAGTGAGTCTCCCGCAATGAGTCTTTTGACTCCATGGAGGACCCATATAAATAATCATAATAATAATATTGATGATCACATGTAGACTGTCATTGCTTAGAACTATTTTGTATTCCATGCCTAGTACCAATTTATCGCATGGGATGGCGTAAAGTACTTAATGTCATGGATGTTTGATAGTGTTCCTGTAGGTTTAAAAAAAAAAAAAAATGTTTTCTCGGGACTCCATGAATTATAAAAACGCCGAATATTATGAGTTGTGTATCATCAAAGTTCTTGCTTGTGATTAAATCTTGGTATATATCATAGTTGTAACAAAATTCCTGTTCGGCGGTGTGTGTGTTTTTAAAATTATATTTCATGCTCTGAACGTGTTACTAAATATTTACAGGGTGCATCGGTTTACAGTGGTTTGATATTTTCCAGATTTGTTTTTGTGAAGGGTTAAAAGATGCAACACGAAACTTCGGATGCTACTGGCGATCACGTATTTAGGACTCCAGTTGTAGACTCCTCTAATACGGAAGGGCAAAAATATCTAAAAGACAATAGCAAAATAGTGCTGCCTGAAAGAAAAAAAAAGTCTATTGAAAACTGCATGGAGGAATTGCAGGACACTGAAAAAAATGTTGAGCAGACTGGTCCTATACCTTATACCGAACCTTCGTGGAGTGGCAAACCAGAATGCCAGTATAATTTTGAAGTTTTGAAAAATGGAGTTGTTGTTGAGGAAGTTGATCTTACAGAAAAATCTCGCGTTTTATTTGGACGATTGAGTAGTTGCGATGCTGTGATGAAACACCCGTCAGTTTCAAGATATCATGCCGTTCTTCAGTATCGTGCAGTGGAGGATGAAGAGAATTCGAAAGGTAAGGTTTGTTTCAAAAAGAAAATTCACAAAAGTTTTGTATGTGTTTATTTTGTTTACTAGGTATGGATGGTTGATTGGCAATGAGGCCAGTGTGTCTCTTAATTGTTTTTTCCTGTAGTCATTTTGCATGTTTTTACTATTATGTGATACCTTCAAGCAGTCCAAGGCCTCATCATGAAAGGGCACACTTCACCACCTATGTACTACATAATCCACCATTCAAGTTATATCATCTTGCAGCCGCTAAGACTACTATGTTCTCCCCAGGACCTTTTGAATGTACAAACCGCCCGGCTGGTTTTACTGACCGCCTGGCTAATTAATGTTGTGAGTTGACATGGCTAAATAATGAGCAAGAATGGAAAAATAATTTAAGACTTTTTTTTAATTAATAGTGATGAGAAATCGAACCGGAGACCAGCTCGATTTCTTGCATTGCAAGCCATAGGACAGTCATACAAAAATCTAGATCCAAGACAAATACTGCTGAAATTTTGCTAAATTTCCAAATTTAGCAAAATTAGCTGCTGTTGGACTGGCCATACCTCTGAGCACAGCTGAATGTGAAAGGGTTTCTCTGCATTAAAAAGGATAAAAACCTGTATGAGGAATCGCATCGGTCAGAACACTCTAAATAATCTGATGCTGATTTCACTGGAGGGACCAGATCCAACAGATTTTAATTACGAAAAAGCAAAAGAAAAAGCTGACAACTGGGCTTCTAAGAGGAAGAGAAGAATTAATGTATAGAATTTTAAGCCGTGAGCATTACAGGTTTTTTCATTACTTAATGAGAAAATAAGAAAATTCATAGTTTTGTTTGTTATAATTACTATATAAAGTATTATCCTCATTTTAAGCAATTTCTAATAAAATTACTATTTTAATTTGTTATGAAAAAGGGTCTTTCTTAACTCATTCAAAATTTTTGTATGCCTGGCTAATGCTTCATTCCACCCAGCTGGTAAAAATTTCTGCGGAGAACACTGCTCTGTATAATCCACTGTCACATACACCACACCATCTCTTATTCATGAGTTCTCCAGAAGATTTGCCATATCTATTGCAGGTAAAACCCATGATTTTTAGGAGGAAAAAATTTCACATAAAGATTCCTCTCACATCAAGAATTAATCTTGGGTCTTTTTTTACAGCTGAAGGGCATGTTTTTCTTCCAGTTGTGGATGGAATTAGATATAGGAAATAGCTATAGCATCATATAGTTCATCCTTTGCATACTTTCAACCAGTGCATACTTCCTGTCCTAACATACGAAGGAGAAACATGAACTTTAACAGAAGCCCTAAACAAAAAGCTGAGACCAACACAACATCGCATTGAGAGAAGTATGCTAAAAATAACTTTAAGAGATAGGAAGATTATACCCGGATAAGATCTCAGGTGTCATGGATATTGTAAAATACATTAAACAGGCTAAGTGGAGGTGGGCTAGCCATATTGCCAGATGCAGTGATGGGAAATGGACTAGAAAAACAACAGAGTGGAGACCAATGGATGGAGCAAGACAAAGTGGAAGACCCAGAAGAAGGTGGAGGGGTGAACTGGAACAAATTGCAGGAGTGAGATGGATGGGAGAGGCAGAAAACCGAGTGGTCTGGAAAATCATTGGGGAGATTTTCGTCCAGCAGTGGACGGAACCAAAAGGTTGAAAAAGAAGAGAAGAAGAAGAAGATGTTTGGTCAATTTTTTATGCACCTTTTCTTCTACTCTGCTATCCACTGGTATTGCCACATCAATAAACTGCACACATTGTTGTTCGAGTACATTGATGTCTGGCTTATTATGTTCAAGATGTCTATCTGTCTAAATTTGCCCATAAAATCTTGGCATTTTCATTGTCAATAACTTTTACAGCTGTGTGTTTCCAAGGGATTTTGTAAGTTAGGAAACCACATTTCCTGTACAAGCGGCAGTGTAGAACCTTTGCTGTCCAATCATATTGTCTTTAATTAGATGGCCCACTCTGCATAGTTGTCATTTTGCTATCGTTACAGATCTTTTCAATCTTCACTTTTATGGCATTCATTTGTAGTGCTTGTTCTTGAGTAGAGTATCAGACCACCTGTCTCTTTCTTGATGTTGCCTTGCTGAATTCATTGCCAAGTTAAGCAACTGCTAACTTTCCCTTCAATATCTTTTAAATATTGACCAGGGAGTAGCTTATTTTTCAACCTTCTGAACTTTTGGCATTTCTTTTTCCTTATACTGCTATTTTGAATCTACTACATTTGCAACTTTTTCTTTGTACACTTAAATTAAGATCTTTTTCTGTCCTTTTCTTGATGTAATCATTCAACACTCGCTTTTCTTCTTCTTCTACTGCTGTTTGCTTCACTTGCAAAAGACTGTCCTCTACTTTTCCTGGCTATGTATAACTGATCCACATCATTCTGTGGGTGCAGAGCATGATTTTACTATATTATTGTCACTTGTATTGTTCTAAATACAGTGGAACCTCTGTTTTCGAATGCCTCTGTTCGCGAACAATTCGGTTCCCGAACAAAAAATGCCTCGGTTCCTGAACAGGCAAACGGCAACCACGTGCTTTGGTGTTGAGCTGTAAGGTAGGAAAGCGTCAGTTATGCAGCAGAATTCGTTCAGTGCAGACACCTGCTCGAATTTGCACAGAGTTTTCTTATTCTTTTTTTTTTTTTTTCATAAATTATTGTTAATTAAGCCACCATGGGGCTGCAGAAGAATAGTGATAGCAGCAAAGTGAAAAGAAAAGTCGTTAGAACCATGATAGAGATGAAAAAAGAAATCATATCCAAACATGAAAATGGCGTTCATGTCTTGAATATCTTGCTATGCAGTTCTGTATGGTGAAATCAACGATATGTACAATACTCAAAAATAAAGAGGCGATCAAGAGAGCTGATGTTGCAAGAGGAGTGAAAGTTCTTACTAAACAAAGATCGCAGATGATTGAAGAAGTGGAAAAATTGTTGCTGATTTGGATAAACGAGAAACAGTTAGTTGCTGATAGTGTTTCTGAGGCTATAATTTGTGACAAAGTGAGGCGATTACATGATGACCTGTTAAAGAAAAACCCTGGTACGAGTGCTGATACTGATGTGTTCAAAGCTAGTAGAGGGTGGTTCGAGAAATTTAAGTGGAAATGCAGCATACATAGTGTGGTTAGCCATGGGAAGGCTGCGAGTTCGAACCAAGAAGCTGCTGATAAATATGTGCAAGAATTTAGTGACTATGTAAAGGCTGAGGTTTTCTTACCCAACAAGTGTTCAACTGATGAAACCAGCCTATTTTGGAAAAAATTGCCAAAGAGGACCTACATCACTCAGGAGGAAAATGCATTACCAGGACACAAGCCGATGAAGGACAGGCTGACTCTTTTGCTATGTGGAAATGCAAGTGGGGACTTCAAGGTCAAGCCGTTGCTTGTGTACCACTCTGAGAATCCGAGGGTGTTTAAGAAAAATAACATAATGAAAAGTAAATTGCCTGTTATGTGGAGGGCTAATAGTAGGGCTTGGGTAACCAGGCAATTGTTTGAGTGGATCCATGAAGTCTTTTAGTCTGAGAAAATACCTTCAAGAAAAAAATTTGCTAATTAAATGCTTTCTTGTGATGGACAATGCTCCTGCTCACCCTCCAGGCTTGGAGGACGAGTTAGTGGAGGAGTCTGATTTTATCGCAGTGACGTTCCTGCTCCCTAACACAACTTCTCTAATTCACTCCATGGACCAGCAGGTCATTTCGAACTTTAAGAAACTCTACACCAAAGCACTGTTTCAAAGGTGTTTTGAAGTGACCTCTGACACAAAATTAACACTCAGAGAATTCAAAAGGAAGTCGAGAGCTAGAGGATTAGGAGTGATTTCTTTGCATGGAGGGTGGTTGAACCACGGAATGCATTACCTGACAGAGTGGTGAGAGTACGAACAGTCAATAGGCTCAAGGAGTGGTATGATAGACTATAAGTGTTCTGGGGTGGGTCTGCGGCATGATGAGTCTTGTGACTCTCTAGAGGTCCTAAATCATCATAATAATAAAGTGTAACTGTGAAAACTATTGTAACTAAACATTTCTGTTAGGTTCAAAAATGTACAGATAAATCTGAATCTCTTAAAGTGTTTGTAATGATGTCATCCATAAATATATATATTTTTTTTTATCTATTGGGAAAGCAGAGGGCGAGAAACCTCTTATAATTTCACATTCCTGAAGCTTTTGCAGAAGTTACACTGCTATGGAGAAGAGTAAAGGACTCAGCAGACGACATCCACTGTCTGTCTCCTCTGCACAGTGGAATGAGATCAACAGGAATCCATTGATTTATACTATTGCTCTTTCATAAATCTTTAGCATGCCACTGGTGATCTCAAGGTGTGCACAATCCACAAACAAGTAGATTTTGCTAGCTGGTGAGAAGCTTCAGATTGGAGAAAATAGAATATTTTTTTATTTGAAATTTATTAACACTGAAAAAATAGTACAAATGAAAATATAACACAACAGATGTGACAAGTACAGCGGAACCTCGGTTGTCGAACTTAATTCGTTCCCGAAAGCTGTTCAGAAATCGAATTGTTCGAAAACTGAAACCATTTTCCCATAAGAATTAATGTAAAATGGATTAATCCATTCCCGAACCCCCGATGATTGTTTATTTAAACCTTTACAACAGTACTTCATGCATAAAATCATATACAAACATAATGAAATGCATAAAATCTTACATAAAAAGAATAAACACAATAAATAGATAAAATAAAAACGAAAATTTAACTTTACTTTAACTACACATATGGAGGAGAGTTGATGGCATAAGTGGAAGGAGGTGAGTAAGGGGAGTCCCCTTCCATAAAAACATCAGGTTACTGTCCTTCTGGTTTTTTCCTCTTTCTCTTTTCTGTCTCTTGGCACCACTCGACTCTGCTTGAGACACACTGGGCCTCTGTCTCACTAAAAACCTGTCCAATGACATTTGTTTTTGCCTGCATTTTAAAATGTTTCTTAAGTGAGACATGGCACTGTCATTGAAATGGTTTATGATGCGGTTTGCTACAGCTTTGTGAGGATGATATCTTGCCACAAAACTTTGCACCTCATCCCATTTCGCACACATTTCTTTGATCAAAAAACTAGGAACATCCTCAATCCCTTCCACTGTGTCTGAAGACATTTCCTCCACCTCTGTCTTTTGCTGCTCTTTCTGAAGGTGTTCCAGCTTTTCCGTGGTGAGCTCATTCCTGTGATCCTCCACATCAGCATTGTCAACTTCCAATGCCATGCTTTTGCCCAGAGACACAATATCATCGACAAGGGCAACATGCTCAGCCTCAATGTCTCTGTCTGCTACACAGTCTGGCCACAATTTCCTCCAGGCCGAGTTCATTGTCCTGTAAGTCACTTGTGCCCAGGTGCAAGTGACTTACAGGAATGGAGGATGTTGAAGTGATTTTTCCAGAATTAGATTTTGCAAAAGCTTTTGATAGACTGCCACACGACAAGCTGTTAAATTGAAACAGATGGGATTGGATGATAACAGACTTCTGAGTTGGATCGGTGACTGGCTGTCAGATAGATATCAGAAAGTTGTATATAGGAGTGCAGTATCCTGAAAGAGGAGGGTCACTCACTAGTGTATTAATGATATTGGGATGGGTATAACTAGTAATATGCAGATGATGCAAAATTGGGGAAAACAATGCAGAGTCAAACAGATGTTATGGCCTTACAGGAAGACTTGAATAAATTGCATGAATGGGCAGGTAAGTGGAAATGTCAGTTCAGTGTTGCAAAGTGTAAGGTTTTGAAATTTGGTAAGCAACAAGGATATGCAAAATATACATTAGGTGGATAAACTTTAAAGGAAGTAGAGGAGATGAGATATCTGGGAGTTGTGGTGGACAAGGACCTGAAATTTAGGGGCCACATCTCAAGTTGTGACATCATTGCATCAGGTAATGGCAATGATGCAGAGGACCCTGACATGCAGAAATAAAAGAGATTATGATTCCATTGTATAAGGCCTTGATAAGGTATCATATGGATTATTTTCACAAATTTGGTCACCAGGTGTTCATGGTGATGAGAATATGTTAGAAAGGGTCCAGAGAAGATTCACAAAGGTGGTCAGTGATCTTTGGAATGTGGAGTATGAAAAAAGATTGAAACAATATAAATTGCAATTCCTTGCAAAGAGGAGGAGGGAGGGGGGGGGGAGGAGGATGATTAAAACATATAAGTTAGAGGTTGTTATTAGGTTGGCATGGAAGAAATTTTTCACAGAATGGGAGAGGAGGGGATAGAATAAGAGGCTGTCTCTGGAAACTGTATAAGGAGGTGTGAGCAGAGGAGTGAGAAGGTTCTTTACATGGAGAGCAGTTGGCGAGTGGAATGCATTACCTGTATGTGTTGTGAATGTAGATACAATATATCAGTTAAAGGCACAGTTGGATGAGCTTTGTGTGCGATAGTGTGTACTTTTTACAATGAGTCTCTGACTCCATTTAGGCCAGATGTTAATAATAACAATAATAGGATTTTAATTAGTCAGAAAACTAGCTGTATATAAGACAGTAATTCAAACCAATTTTAATATGAAAGCTGGGTTAGAAATAAAACACTTGATCAATGACCGGAGATCACAGATATGAGAGTCATGAGAAAGATTAGAGGACTGAGCAGATGGCATCAGTGGCAGTATCATATTAAAAAAAACAAGGATTTTAGGAAGGATCTAGTGGATTAATAGAGTAAGAAGTGTCTTAGAAGACAAATATAAAATCTGATAATATGGAGTCGTGACATGGAAGAAAATTGTTAATAGGAAGTTAGTAATTATATAACCTTTTCATGTAGTACTTGTATAATATTCTTTCCAGTCCCTGAGGATACATATCAGGAATGATGATGATGATATGACAAGTACAAGAAATCATATTTACATTTCTATTTCTAATCATATTTCTCATTGGAGAAAAATATGTTGACCTTAATAAAAACACTGTGCCATAATTTTATAGTTAGTTATACAGACAACTTTCAATTCAGTATGGCAAGAGGCATTGTGGAGAATACTGACCCACTATGGTATAGATAAAATAATACACCCAATTAAAACTTTACAGTACTTCAGAAATGGTCATAGAAATCAGTGGTGTGCTGCATTACTTTTGCTGATGTTTTTAAACCTATACTTTGAATATATAATAAACTTTAGCCTTGGAAAACAGCAGTATTGGAATTACTGTTGGTGGCAAAAAACTCAATAACCTTAGATTTGCCAACGACATTGATTCTGAAGAATTAAAGATATTTTTAAGTCTCAACAATTATGGATTAACAAATTAGAAACAATATCTTCAGGCAAAGAACCTATGAAAATTTTAGTTAATGATGAAAAATTCGAATAAGTAGAAAGATTCACTTACCTGAGCAGTGTACAACACAAAGATAACTGGTCCAAACATGATATTAAAGTGTGCATTTTGCCCTTCAGAGGTTATAGCCACTTTGGAAGGACAATAAAATATAGCCCTGTTTCATTGACATCCTGATTAACTCTGTCTTACTATTTATGTAAGAATTGGACATTGCTAAGGGGAAATGAGAAAAAGTTGTTGGCCTTCGAGATGAAGTGTTACAGAAAACTTTTGAAGGTACCATACACTGCACACATGACAAATGACAAGGAAAATCTGCTTTATCTCCAGAGCAACACAAGAAAATATTATCATTAAAAAAAAAAAAAAAACTGGATGTGACCTAGAATTGCCAGGATAGATAATATAAAATAGACTAATTCTTTGTTCTCCACTTGATTAAGAGATCCCAGGATAGACAGAAATAACTGCAGAAAATAATATGATGAGGCCCCAAATGGTGCCTCACCATATTATTTCAGGGAAAACTTTGAAAAAGATTTCCTGCTATCTACAAATCCAAATCAGTCATTTTGGTGGAGATATGTAGATGACATTTATAATCTGGAAACACAGTGTGGCTGAGTTACATGATTTTCTTTCATCTATTAACTCCTTTCATCATAAAATTAAATTCATTTCAGAACTTGAAAATGAAGGAAAGTTACTTTTCCTAATTTTGAAAAAAGCTTCTCTCTTAGCATATACCATAAGCCCACTCATACAGGTCATTACCTACATTTCTCTTCATTGCACCATTTATTGCAAAAATTAGGTATTATACATACATTGAAAAGATCTCTGTTACAGAAGATGAAGAAACACTAAAAGAAGAATCACATTCGCTTCTCCAACTATTGGTGAGCAATGGATATTCTAAGAAAATAGTACAAAGAATGTTATTCTCTACTCCGGCTCCACAACAGATCCCTGACATTTGCTACAGAGCCTCTGTTTCCATTCCTTATATTGACAAACTTTTTATCAAAATCGCCAATATCCTGAAATCTCATGACATAAAAGTGGCTTTCGAGCCCACTGTGACTATATAAGCTTTGTTACGTTCACCTAAGGACCACAACCCTTTCAACAAACATCCTGAAATTTACAATATTCCATGTTCTTGTAGCCTTGCTTACGTAGGGCAAACATCTAAAAGTTTTGAAATTAGACAAAAAGCGCATATTGGAGACATTAATAACAACAGAGAAGACAGCTCAGGCCTAGCTTTCCACTTCTCCCACCCTCACCACAATATTGAATGGGACAAGAGCTCGATGCCTTATATAGAAAACAACTTCATTGCCTACAACAGGGTTTCTCAAACTGTGTTCTGTGGAAGGTGAATAGGTGTTCCGTGAGAAGTCTGGAATTTGTCATTTTAGTTTTCTAAGCATTTTTCATGAATAAATATTTCATAGTAGAAATATTCTGAGGAGAATAATATTCGTGAATATGTCGAAAAGCTCAGACCCAGAATGCCTAATATCATCTGTGTATTGTTAATTTTCACACATTGAAACCTTTCAACATTTGGGAAAGGGAATACCGCTATTTATGACGGGTCATAAAAATTGCCTGCAGGCGGATTATAACAATGGTGGGCATATCCTCTGTTCTCAAAACTGAAGGAAATGACATCTGTGTAGCAAATGTAAGTGACCAACCGGCATATTTTTAAACGGGGAACATTCATGAATTATCGTTAATTTTCACACATCGAAATCTTTCAACAATCGAGAAAGAGAAGTGGTCATAAACTGCCGTTTATAACCGATTATAAAAATTGCCTGCAGGCCGATTACAACAATGGGCGGCATGTTCTCAAAACTGAACGAAATAACATCTGTGTTGCAAATGTCAGTGACCAATCAGCAAGGAAGTGTAAAGAAAATTTTCCCACTGAATTTTCCCCCCAACCCACTGAAATTGAAGATCAATAGTCTGTATCCGGTTCTCAAATCTATTAATACTGAATACTTTCTTCGCAAGTGTTGCAAAGAAAGTATTCAGTGTGTAATTCGTATTACAGTGTGTAAGTGCTTGTTCTGAAACCGGAGTGCCGTGATTTTTTTAAAAGTAATAGGAATACAGATTTAAATTCTAATATGAATAAGAGACAAGGCACTTTTGTTTAATTTTGGTACTAAGAAATCTCTTATTGAAGGTGTTTGTGACGGAACAGATAGTGAGTCATTCACCTCAAGCCTAGAAAGATCTCCAGGATGTACAAAAGGAGGGTAAAACTACCGTCACACAGGAGAAAAAAAGTCTGCATTCACTCGTAAGTACTTATAATAATACTGGGGGGGGCTCTAGCACCTACAGCACCCAACCCCTAGTTTCGGACTGGTAGGCCAGTTCTCCTTGAATTCTGATGACTCGAAAGGGGGAGTACCACCCCCTGGCACATATGGTGCCCAATCCCCCTGAGTTCCGGACTGGTAGGCCAGTTCTCCTTGAATTCTGATGACTCGCCAGGGGGGGTACTGGCGCATATGGCGACCAATCCCCCTGAGTTCCAGACTGGTAGGCTGGTTCTCTTTAAATTCAGATGACTCGAATTTTGAAGACTCGAAAGTCCCCCCCCCCCTGGCGCATACGGTGCCAACCCCTGAGTTCTGGACTGGTAGGCCTGTTCTTCTTGAATTCTGATGACTCGACACTCAGGGTAG
This sequence comes from Typopeltis vanoorti, assembly GCF_054136105.1. NCBI lineage: Eukaryota > Metazoa > Arthropoda > Arachnida > Uropygi > Thelyphonidae > Typopeltis > Typopeltis vanoorti. The sequence goes on along the minus strand of NC_143565.1, from coordinate 47,051,760 downwards.
CCCTGAGTTTCAAAACATTTCAAATAACTTGACAAAAAAACGTCACACAAAAACGTTACAAAAAAAAGGCTTATCATTTTATATTATAGAGTTGAGTATAAATATATTTGGTGATCAGAATAGGATATGTCAAAGAAAATAAGCACAAATTAATTGAATGATGGTTAATTGATGCTTTAATTAATGTTTAATTAATTAATACTAAAATCAGCTAAATTACCAATTGATTATTAATTAATACATTACAAAATAAACAAGGTGTTCCTTGAAAATTTCAGTATTTGTCAAGTGTTCCGTCGTAGAAAAAGTTTGAGAAACCCTGGCCTAATGGTTATGCATTCACAACAGGCACACTTAACAGAAACCAAGGAATGATTTTGTGATATTTGGAAATCACTTATTTGATCTTTTTACATGTCAAACTTAAACTTTTCTGCCAACTGTCATGCATATCTATTGAACAATGACTGACCCTTACCAGCTTCCACACTCCATGTGTTTCTGTTTTTTTTTACTTTTGTGCAACAGTTCATACATGTTTGGTTTTAGTTATGTAACAGTTCATGTTTACTGTTTATTGTATTTTTTTTTTTATTCTTCTTAGCCCAGAAGAAGCCACTATCATATGTAGCAAAATTAGTTGATTTAACTACGCTGGTGTCCAAAAGCTAAGGATGAACTACATTTTTACCTGTATATGAAAAAATTTCATGACTACAGCCAAATGTGGACATCAATTTATTTCCTGTGTACTAATAAATTATATTACAAAAAATGATAAATTTCATGCAAATTAAATTGCAGTATGTTTTTGACAAAAGTTACAAATTTCCTAAGGATGTAGTTAAGGAATTAATATACAGTACTTACAGAAAACTATGCAAAGAAACATTTCAGTATGGAATATGTCTACCCTGAATTGCGATGCTGCTCTCACAACGTTGTATCATGCTTAGCACCAAGTGATTCAGGAGTTCTTATGGCAAACTGGCGTGCTCCTCCTTTACAGCAAGAAGGATAAGGTTTTTTTTTTTGAGAGAGAGAGAGGAATTTCGAGTAGCAATGCATCTCCCTATTGCTTCCCAAACATGTTCTGTGGGGGTTAGATCTGCTGAGTGTGCTGGCCTCTTTATTTGATTAATATCCTTGGTCTCCAGAAGGATCTCCACTGATTGTGTACAATGTGTCGTGGCATTGTCATTCATAAAATGAATTCTTCACCCACAGCCCCATGGAACAATCAAACATGCATTGAAGAACTTCATTGCAATATCATTCACCAGTCATTCCAGCACTTGTAGCTCAGTTTGTTCATTAAGCATAATGCCTCACCACACCATGATTTCCAGTACCACCATATCTATCCCTTTTAAGAACATTTTTTTGATCATAAGGAGTACCATTTCATGCCAGATCAACTATCATCTAGAATCTGTAAAGAGTATATTAGGATTTTTTAATAAATAATTTCTTTTATATATACTTGTACTTGTACATATAAGAGGAAAAAAAAGAATTGTATTACTCGAATACATTTTTTATCCAGTTTCCTTGTAGATTTCAATGTACAACAATTGTCTTGTCCAATTTTTATGGATACAACACCACTGAAAATGTGCTCTACGATGAGCTGTAGATAAAGGGATGCAGACTACCTTTGAACGTATAGGCCTATTTGTCACAGATTTCTTGCCACGATTTGTCGAGATATCCATTTTACCTGTGTCTGAATGGAGCTGACTTGCCATGGTGCATCAGATGTTTGCTGTTATAACCAAAAATCTGTCTTTATGCTCTGGTAGTGAGAGGGCAACCTCTTAATAAACATCTGGAACACATTGATGGAAGTTTTTTCACTTGGCTATGCTACCAATTATATGTTTGGTTTAATCCTTTATCCAAGTGTAAGCAAACAAAGTTTGCGCCTGAAGTATTTTCATGACTGGGGCAACTCGTAGCAAAGGTGGTATAACTTTTCATCACTTGCCTTAGTATTCCATAATGCAAAGCACATCTCCTTGTGGACATGTATAATGCTATGCATTAAGGGAAGGGTCACTACCCAGACCAGTTTCGACCTTTATTGAGGTCTCATCAGTGGGGTGGAGTGACCCTTCCCTAAATGCATAGCATTATATATGTCCACAAGGAGATGTGCTTTGCATTGTGGGATATACCACTTTTTCCATGAGTTGCCCCTGTCCTGAAATAACTTCAGGCGCAAACTTTGTTTGCTTACACTTGGATAAAGGATTAAACCAAATATATAATTGGTAATAATCTGGAACACATTCCATTGGTTTGAAATGCTGCCTAGAGCCTGGATACAACACTGTGTGAGTTTCCAAACTCTCTGGCAATATCAGTAATTCTGTGGTCTTTTTCAAGCTTTCCAATAATTCTTTCCTGCATGAAATCATCTAGATGATGTGATGTCTTGGATAAGACATCGAAGTTTGCACCTTTATTCCTTCACAAAAAGAGCTTCCCTCAAACACAATTCACTTTGTGCTTTGCCTTTTATCCTGATGGATGCTATCACGTGATCCCATGCGATTTGAAAATTTGTATGTGTACCCACTTTCTATTGAAATCATCATACAAATTGCCAGAAACTGATTCATCTAAATTTGCAGTTGTAATATTCAGAAATAGTGTTCATCCTTTGGTTTTGCACACCAGTGTATCTATATTATCATGACCTATTAAACCTAGTGGTAGTTATCATTTGTCATATTCATTTTTTGGTCGAAAAATCTGCATACTCATCACTTAAAAAAAAAAAAATATTTTCTTTCATTTAACAAAGTAAGTTACTTTGTCACAAGGATATAATGACAACGTATCTTGATTTCATCAGAAACCAAAATTATACAGCTTTAGCATCCCTGATTATTTCATTTGAAATTACTCTATGATAAGGAGGTTACTGATAAGTAGAGATTATTAGGTAATTACATTCTGTGTACAGCATCTTGAACAGACCACACCTAGTTTGTGAACATATTTGGTTTCTGGATCTCTACAATAATGAAGAAACTCTTCAGAAGCAATGAGTAACTAAAACAGTATCCAGACTGAAATGTTTAGAGATGTTCAGAAAATCACTCATTATTAGGTTTAATGGAATGAATACAGCACAGAGGAACAATAACATATAAGTTTATTAGATACCATGTTTCATCTCTGTCACAGAGACATCATCAAAGATTGTATGCTTGATGATGTTGTGTTGAACTCTGAATGGTCTTGTGACTTCATTTCAGCAAATCATTCAGATTTTAACAAGCACAACTTAGCAAACTGAATTGTTAGTAGTAGAAAATACTTGCATTTAGTCAAAATCAAATAATATTGTGTCTAAGGTGGGAAATATTAAGATAATAAAATATAAACACTTAGAAAGTATCGGTTTATAAAATTGTAAAGATGCATAACAGATTTGGAATTATATTATGTTATTTAGAAGTTTTTTTATGAATTGTAAATCAAGATTTAGTATTGTACAGTATAACTGAAATTAACTTAAATATTCTACTGAGCTAAATGTAAGAGTGGGTCCAAAGGTTTGGTACGTGTTAGTGTAAGCGCCTGAGGCTCTGTGATACTAGGAACAGGTGTGCATAATAACAATCCCGTGATTCCTGCTACAGAAAAAAGTGCTGACATCATTCGGAGATCGAGACTAACATAGCGCTGCACAAGATGTTTCAGGAGGAGATAGGGGGCACTATGTGATGCGTAATATAAGGGATTGCAGGAAGAGGAATAAGGCCTTTTCTTTTCCGGGATTTCATGGTCATACAGAGAAAATCGAGGTGACGGTTTCCAGGCAGAACGGCGGGCAAGGATGCGTGGCAGCAAGAAGTTTGAATCGGGCAGTCCATGAAATTACGGACGGAGTTCCAGCGTGGCACAGCCAAAGCTTTCATTACAAGCTGGTGCTGAATCGTCGATGTTCCCATGAAGTCCTCAGATGACGAAGGTAGTCATTGTGCGTATCGAGGATAGCCACTTAGCAGAAATATAACGCCGCACGTTATCCAAACAAGGAATCAAACCTCAGGTACTTCCACAACATTATCAGCCAGCAGACCCATTCCAAACTCTAATGAAGGTAATGTAGACGTTTTATTATTTGTGTTTTGGAAGCCTGTGTGTGAGTGAAGAATTTAGATGCAAGAAACTTGATAAAGCAGAACAATATCAACTGGTGAACTTTTAAGTAATTGTTCCATTAGGCTATAGCCTGACATTGAGATTGTTAAGAGGAGTTTGACAAAATTGCAGAAAGAAGGAATTGTGAACCTAAATTTTAATGTTAATATGACGGATTTCCCCAGAATTATTTGAAGGAATTGTTATGAGTGAATTGTGTTAACGACAATCCAATTTTAGGCAATTTACTAGATATAAGATTTTGCATGCATGGGACAACCCTGGAAGAAACTAGCTTTCCTAACTTAGTATATATGTATGATTGTAATCTTAACAAGAGTGAATTTACATAATTGTATAGTGTATTTTAAAGTTGTAGAATAAACATGTTCTTTTTCCAAACTGGATCTTGCCTGACTCTAAAAATACGAACTTGTTGTGGGAGGGTAATGTTAAGTTGAGATATTTGACCACAACTGACTGAGGGAGTTAACAGGTAGTTACATATTTGGGTTATTGGAAATATCTCCCTGAATAGTGCATTTTATTATTATAAGGCATAAACTGGCAAAGTCATTAAATAATATAAATGTGTTTATGCCCAAAAAGGAGATAGGACCAAAAATTCAGGTCTGTACTTAGAGCAATTGATTAGTATGTTTAAAAATTATGACTTAAGTGAATTTGCATATATAACGACACAACAATTGTATAATGTAAAGCAGTGGTCGGCAACCTTTTCAGAATTGCAGGCCACACTCAACTTTTATTTTTAATAATCAGACTGCAATTGTTTAATTAAGTGAAAATAGTGAGTAAAAAAAAAATACTTATTTTATCAATTTTTATTATATTAATCTTAAAAAATACAGAAATATTTAAAGTACAAGATATAAAACAAGAATGAAAATGAAACTCAGTGAAAAATTATTATCACATAAAAACAAAGTAATATAGGTTTATGCATCATAATATGTATGTCTTCCTGCTTTTTTTTGGTAAGCATCAATAAAATTTTTGGACATTTTCTTATGAAAATGTATTCTTTAATGTGTGCTAAAATCTCAGTTGTCATCGGATGAAGTTGCCTTTGTTATCCCCCACTCATGATGCCTCACAAGGTTGACTCATGCCAAGTTGCATGGCGATATCACGAAGTATAGGTATAAAATTATTTTTAATTTATTCATATTATAAAATGTATTATTTAAATAATTCAATATACAGGCCACATGCCATGTAAGTTGGTCGACCTTTTATGGGCTGCCAAAATGCACTTTTGGGCCGCATGTGGCCACCAGTTGCCTACCCCCTGATTAAAGATATAATCTAAAAATTGTATAAACACATACAAAACTCAAAACAATAAGTGAGAAAGGGGATGATGGGAAAGTTTATCTATGTATCTATCTGGGTGGGTGGGTGGGTGGGTTTTATGTCCTAATTTACGCTCACCGGTAGACCTACACTTTTTACCGTTTAGGCATTCAGAACCAAAGGGTTTTATGTAAACTGAGAAAAAAAAGGGTGTCATTGGGACAATGTGTGATTAGAATATCTAGAAAAGGCAGGCTATTATTATTTTCTTTTTCTATGCTGGTGTTTAATTGTTATGAACTGGATTCTGGAGTGATGGCTAAGGAGGTGGAGCAGGAAAGAGTCTAATGTTTCATCATCTTATCATCAATGTATCTTAGTCGAGGACATATTTTTAAAATTTTCCATAAAGAAATTGACTAGAGGAGGAGGAGAGTGGGGGAGAACCCTTTTGTAATGTATTTTTCTTCCCCGCAAAAACCAAATGACTAATTCTGTACATAGTAATCCATATGAGACCTGATCAAGGACTTATACAAAGGAATTATAACCTCGTTATTCTACATCATTTCGATAACATGATGTGATGACTTCACTACTTGTGCATTGTGATCTGTAAACTTCAGGTCCCTATCTCACCAATTCTAGATCTCTCATATATTGGAACAAAGTGTAAAGTGGGCACTTTACAGTTTGTAACATTGAACTGACAGTTCCACTCACTCACTTGCACCCTCATACAGTCTATTCAACTCCTCCTGTAAGACCACAGATTTGTTTGACTCCTCATCATTCTCCCTGGTTTCACATTATGCACACACATATCTTCATTTAAACCCTCCCTAATATCATTAACACCTCAACTGGTCATGACGTCCAGAATCGTATCCAGCAAAATCTGGATACGATTCTTAACACCTATTGAGTAACATGGAGAAGAAGTGCAATTTGGTCTCACTATTTCATCGACCACGGCCAGTAGAGAGGTTAATACACATGTTAAACAATAATGGCCCCCAAAACAGAACCCTGTGGCACCACAAGTGACTTTCCTCTTTTGGATACTGTAACCCCATATATATATATATATATATATATATATATATATATATATATATATATATATATATATATATACACACACCTTTCTTGACAGCCAGTCACCTATCTAACTCACTAATCGAGCATCTAATTCCATCTTTTGCAAAATCTAAGTATATACAATCTCCTTTGTCGAATGCATTTGTCACCTTGTTATAGTACATAAGTAAATTGCTAAATGACTTCTCTTTAATAGACCCATGCTGACTATCACAGTGAATATTGCCATTATCAACGAACTTCTGTATTCTTAGATATATCAAATTGGCCTGTAATTTATATCCCCATCACTACCTTTTTGAAGTGGAACAATTTTACTCTCTTTCCACTCCTTTGGGACTTTTGCTTTGCTTTTGCAATATTCTTGTTAAATAGATACACTGACACCACTATTAACACCCTGGAACATTCCCTCAATGCTGCGATATTCCAAAAAGTCCCATTGCCTTCTTGACATCAAGTTTAATTCCTCATATATTCTTGCTTGCTTACCAATGGTGCATCCTTACCCATTTCCTCTCCATTTCTGCTTCTCATGCTGTCAACTGAATAATTCAGCTATGTCCTCTGATATTTAATTGAAATTGCACCATTGTGTTCTTGTGAATCACATCTAGATTTTCACCTGCCAGCTTTGCAAGTGCCTTATTTGATAATCCAAGCAGAGTTGAATGACCTTGAGAGAGATAGAGCTGTCTTATTAAAACACAAACTGAAATCTTAGGATCCAGATGGAAAAGATAGAATCTCCTCAAAATGGAGATCCAAAAGCATAAGCAAAATTCAGGATTTTATTTTGTTTTTTCATCTCTGCATATTGACCTTGTATTTTTAAAGTGATAATAGGTTATGGAAATATTAGAGCAAAACATGATCCAAATGAATGGCAATTATTTATAGATGCATGAAATCTTAATTTGAAGACTATGCACTGGAACAAAGCTCTGTTCCAGTAGCATCTGTAGTCCAAATGAGGTAGGGTCCAAATGTTTCCAGCCTGACAAAATTTGTGCCAATTTTAAAATGCTGTGTGTGTGACAGATAGCACCATCTTTGGGGAGCTTAGTGTACCAGTTTCAAGTGTCTTCACCAGTTTTCTTTGAGCTTCTGTCATTCAGTTGGAGGCACTCATTTCACTGACACGTGGCATGCTAAGTGACTGTAATGTTACAAATTGAGTACTGCACTGTGATAAAAAATTTTTTCGAAGACAGGCTTTCTCCCAATGCTGTCAAACAGCAATTGAATGGTGTTTATGGGAAAGCCTTCTCCTTTGTATTCCACCATGAAGAAATGGGCTAAACAGTTTCGCTTAGGGAGAGAGCATCAAAGATGGTCGACCTGTGGAAACAATGACTGAGGAAAATATCTCTTGTTGAGGAGGAACTGGTCAATGACAGATGACTGAAGCTCAAAGAAACTCAGCAAGGTTGGGGCTTTCTATAACAACTGCCTCTAGCATCATTCATGAGAAACTTCACATGATGAAGGTCAGTACAAAGTGGGCACCCTGACTTCTCTCTTCAATTCAGAAGGAGCATCGTGTGACCTGTTCCCACAAGTTTTTAGAGCTTTGCAAAGGGAATCAGAGAGAAATGCTGGAATCCATTGTCACCAGGGATGAAACCATGGTCCTTTATTATGATCTTCTTTCCGAAAGGGAATCCATGGAGTAGCACAAACCAGGCAAAGCACTAGTTTGCAAAACCCTGAGAAAAGCCAGAGTCACTTGGTGTTCACCAAGAAGATCATGGTAACAATCTTTTGGGATTGCTGGGGAATTCTCTCAATTAACTTTAAGGAAAGGAATACCACTGTGAATGCAGAATATTATGTTCACTCCTGCACAAACTACTCGACACCATAAAGGAGAGGAGATGAAGAATTCTGAATCATGGTATAAGATGATATAAACCGGGTTTAATAGGTCAGAGATTTTTGATACAGAATGTTAGCCTACTAGTTTCGTCACCTGACTGGTGGCTTCATCTGGGCAAGATAACTATACAAAACAGCTTAAATTACAACTAATACATAACTGAAGGATAAAAAATATCAAATTGATATGAACCGTTCATATGAACATGTAACGATGGAGCATGTATGTTAGCAGTTGGTCAGTCATTGTTTAGCAGGTGCGTCCTATAATTGGCTGCAAAGCTGAACTCTGATGTGCTGAGCGATCTTATGAGTGATTTCCAGATGTCACCATGGATCATCTCTTGGTTTCTGTTTAGGCTACCTCTTGAATGGATCACTACTGCAGCTTCTTTTATTGAGTGGGATGTGTAGTCATCTTCTATATACGGCATAGTACTTTTATCCCATTCAGTATTGTGGTTTGTGTTGAAAAAATGGAAAGCTAAATCAGAATTGTCTTCTTTGTTGTTGTTAACATCTCTGATATGTTCCTTTTTTCTTATTTCTAAATTTCTAGAAGTTTGCCCTATGTAATTCTATCCACAAAACATGGGAATGTTGCAACTCCAGGGTGTTTGTAGAAATCAATCTTGTCTTTTGGTGACCATAACATATTGTGAACAGTCTTTATTCATTTGAAAGCAACTCGAATGTTGTTGTGAGGCCTTAGCATTGGCAATTTTTTTGTGAAACTGTGTCAGCAAAAGAAATGGAAACGGAAGTTCTGTAACGAGTTTCTTGGGTTGCTGTTGGGAAAAAACAACAACACTGAATCATGATGTTCACCTGCTTCACAACAATGCTCCAGTCCATACGGTTATTGTTGCAAAGGCTGCAGTGATGGACTGTAGCTTCCAGGAGAATGAACACCTACTCTACAGCCAAGAAGAGGTAGTCACCTAATGACTACTTCTTCTTGAAACTGAAGAAAAATCTTCAAGGAAGAAAATTTGCAGATGACAATGAAGTGCAGTTTTAGGCCATTTTGCAGACAAAAGAACAGACTATTTTTTCAATGAAATAGAAATGTTAATTCAAAGATGTGAAAAGTGTGTTGAAGTAAAGTGAAATTATGTTGAAAAGTGACACAGTTGTTTCTTTCTATCACCTCTAAAAGTTAGTCAGGCTGGAAACTTATGGAACCACTCCCATATCTATCCATATGAAGGATTCTTATGAGATTTAAGAGAATGTTATGGCTATGCTTCAATATATTAACTGGAGATCTAGGAGATAATGCATATCTGGTTAGATTGAGAAAATGTAGTCTTCGGAGTTTGAGAAATAGACAAGAGAAGAGGAAGTATGATAAAAATATACAAGTTAGTAAGGAGATCTTGTAGTATGGATCAGGTTATATCAGGACCTAGAACTCAGGATCTTTTCTGCAAGCTCAGATGTGATTAACGTGTGAAATCCAAGTTTTTCTCATGGCAATGTGGTAAGTGTATATGGAATGGGCTTTTATTGGATGATATTGGCTTTGTTGTATCTTTAGAAGGAGATACGATGGATATTTAGGCATTCTGTGACCTGAAAAGGGTGCCTTCCCTCAATGAATCCTTTGGACTTCCTGGAGGAGCCTAAATAATAATAATTTTACAGACTAGGGATTTTCAAACATCTACTGCATATGTTTGACTATTTTAGCAATGTAGGATAGCTTTAATAATACATAAACATTGATTATGATCTTATGTGCACACATGCACACAGAAATGGTAAGGTGAGGGGAAGGTGGAAGAATAAATTAGAATGAATCAGAAAACACAAAAATTATATTATATTTCATTGTTGATTATTTTAGAATTCTGTTAAAATTCAAGTATTTTATTTAATAAAATTACCAAAACTTATGTAGCTACAAACTTTTACTCAAAATTTCTCAGATTGTCATGAAACAAACTTTAGGTTTAACTTTGTTACTGGTTATTAATGTTCACTGCAGACATATACATCCATTGTCACTGCTAGTAACTACTGGTAGTATTCTTTTGAAATTATATTATGTACTGCCTGTAATTCAGTCTGTATCTCTGAAATGTGTTAAAATCTCTGTGCAACGAGCTTCCATATCATCTTGAAGAATGGAATGAAAGGAAATCTAGTCTGGGAAGCATGGTTGTGTGTGTGTGTGTGTGTGTGTGTGTGTGTGTGTGTGTGTGTGTGTGTGTGTGTGTGTGTGTGTGTGAGAGAGAGAGAGAGAGATGGGGGGGGGGAGAAGTTGCCTTGAAAACACAGTGCGTGCGCATGCATGCTAGGACAATCTTGATGGTGAAGCCATTTTTGCACAGGGCACTTGTGATTTTCAGCTAACATTTTCTCTTAAATGCTCTTCAGCATTTAAGAGAAGATGTAAAAGGGCAAAGTACTTTTGCCCTTTTACTGTGCTTTTATTATGCTTTCTCCCTTTTCTTAGTTCTTTTTCTTTTTCTTTTCTTTTCTTTATTCTTTATACATAAATAACTCTCTCTCTCTCTCTTACTTATCTCAAATCCTATGTATAGTTTTGCTGCTGGCAGCACATTCAATTCCACTTCTTCATTTGCTCAAATATTTCAAGCTTTCAGATCTTTCATAACCAGCACCTTAAATACTGCTCTCCTTTTCATTCTCCAGCAGATTAATGTAAACTCCATGAATTCATGCTACCAAAATGCAGCCTGTCTTTCTCAAAAGAAAGATCTTACATCATCTCTCTTTTTACTGTACTTTTGTTAATACATTGATCTCCAGAGATCAGATCCCTCTTCTTGAGCCATTAGTACAGTATTGGCCTGTCTTATTGTACACATCCTGTTCATTGCCTACCCAAAACAAGTATCCTTTTCACTCAACATACTGTTCTCATCTGTGTAGTTGTTAAAATAAATTTTGTATAAACAAATCCAAATCCATTCAATTTAGAATACTGTTTTCACATTTGGAGTGATGCATTAAAAAATCTTCCTAAAAATGCTTGATGTTATCTATCTATTATTACCTCCATCTATTCAAGAAATACATAGTTTCATCAGAATTCTTTGCCCATACAAACAAAACACTAATATGCTCTAGGTTTGACTTGCTCTTTTGTGGTTAATTAAGGAGAGAAAAAAAAAAAACTGTCGTCGTCGTTGTTGTTGTTGTTTGACCTTCAGGAATTAGTTCTTGATGCAGAGTTTTCTGATAGTCAGTCATAGAAAGCACTCATCATGATCTTGATGGTCAAGAACATTCCTGACTTCCTTAAGATGCAATGATAGCACACTTTCCTGATTGATGTTTTTTTTTTTTTTTGCAACATTTTGAGATTTTTATAGCAATTTTACTTGGTTTAAAGTTCTTTAAGCTCATTTTAAAAAAATGAAGACAATAATAAATAGTGGAATGATGAAATGCATCACATGAAAACACTATAAGCTAAAATGCTGAAACTCATTAGACTGATTAATAAAATGAATTTTAGATATTCTTGCTATTTTTTGGTATTTGTTGAGTAATCTGACTGTTATACCACTTTATTTGACAGCTTTTACTTCATACTATGAATTTCATATCCCTATGTTTTTGACAATAAAAATTTTTATTGTTTTTATAGGATTTTATGTTTTGGATCTTGCCAGTACACATGGAACTTTTTTGAACAAACAGAAGTTACATCCCCATGTTTATTATCGTATGTATGTTGGCTATATTTTGAAGCTTGGAGGAAGTAGCAGACTGTATGTTTTACAGGTTTGATTGATTTTGTTTAATATTATATATAATGTATGATATTTATATGTATGTATATTGTGTTAAACATATTTGTACAGTATGTTGAAATATGTCTTTGGATACTGAAGATATATTTCAAAATATGTTTTAGAATGTAATGCATGACTTAACCCATGGTTTTAGAATGAAAAGTCTTTTCACACATGACTGCTATGTAAGACAAAGTAATGTATATGTGCTTATGGCCATGTAGAGAAGAACTTACAAACTTCAAAAGAGGTATTAATTATTGTTAGACAGTAATCAATAGACTGTCCACTCGTGGCATTGGTAAAAAACTGTATCACCCCAAATCATCTGTAAACAATATTATCAGCTAATGAAAATGTGAAGATGCCTTAGCTAAGAACTACACAAGAGATCCGAAGCTAACATAGAGGGATTAGCGAGTGCTTGAAAGAGTAGCATGAAATCTTGCAGTTTAGTGTAGAAATGCCTAGAAATGATCAACTAGGCATTCAGACAATCTACAGGGCTTTAAATTAATAATAGAATACTAGGTAAGCTACATACATAATCTTGGTTTTTGCAGAAGGGCATGTGGTTAATATTTAGTTCATCTGCACATAACCTAAATAATAACCACAATATTCAATAGTACAGACTGCACTGATATAAAGAACACCATGAGTAGTCTATAGGGCATTGTTAGTCCATGATATGTAATGCCAAATCGCACTATGACCTTTTGATTAGACAAGTGAGTATGGAGTGAGGCTGATACTTATGGAACACAACATATCCAACTGAAATTTTGAAGTGGATTTGTAATTTGGAGCTGTTTCTTCTGGTATGAACTGAGACCTTTCGTTAATAAAGCCTGTATAATGCACTGCTTCCTATATTATGCCAGTTTTATGGAACAGATCTGTCTTCTTCAGCACAATATTATTATACAGTTGCAAAATTTTGAAGAAAATGGCACGGATGGTACATTTACTGGTGTGCCTGTTGAAGAAAGAATGGTCCAAAATACATTAGTATATACAGTTTTAAGTTTCTCTGAAATATGGTGCTTTCCCAATACAGTAAGTCCTCATCTTGCATGGATTCGTAGATACTTGGTTGCAGTGCTTCAATGTATGACTAGCAATCTATCAAGAACAACTTTGTGGACATAGTAGATAGCTAAAATATAGACCCCAAAGGCTTCATTTTGGCATAGTTGAAATATTAAAATGATATTATGGATCCACCATATTTTATAACCGAATATAGAAAGAAACTTTAAAAAGTTTCAAAAATTTACAGAGATAATATAACCTTTTGCGAGAATATAATCTTTGGTATCGGTTTGGTTTATGCTTTGGTTTGCACTACTTAAGACTGAAGCACCCAAGGATCTCTATTTTGCCTTTAAATGGGATTATATGGCAATCATAAATGGAAAATATGTGGGTTCCTGGGGAGCTGAAGTCTTTTAAGTAGTACAAACCAAAGTAGCTCTAATACCATATGTCATAGATGGCGAACCTATGACATGCGTGCCAGAGGTGGCACGTCAACGATTTACAGGTTCTTTTATACGCTTAAAAATTATTCAGCTTTTTTTTTTTTTTTTAATTGTTACATTACGTACAAGTTAAATTTTGTTTTACATGAGAGCAGCTTTGAAGATGTGCATATGATTGGTGTGGTATTAATAAAAGATCGCACGACCCAAAGACAACCTACAATTGTTGAGTTAAAATGCTAATTCTCTTCAACCGAATTCCATAACATCTGAAACTGTCATAACAACATTCACTATATATTTCTTAGTTTTAACACATTCACAACGGGGTGTTGTTTATCATTCCGATGGAACTTCTCATTACCGGCTGGCTCAACTCACACAAAGTTTTAACCCTTGGTTGAATTTTATTGCTGCTTGTTTGAGCTGGCAGACGAACTCACACACTCATTATATGGCATGTTTCAATTTGTGGTAGAATTTTATTTGAAGTTAGCCTTTGTGATCTGTCATAATGACATCGAAACTTTCAAATGCAATAAAACAAACACTTATTTCATAGAATTGAAAAATTTGACAATAGTGTTTAGTTAGAAACTGTGTTTTTGATGCAACATATGGTTTTGCTTGAGTCTATGCAGCATAGTTTCTGTGAGAGGGGGACGTGATTCATTAGTGCCGTTATTATTCCAGCTATCTGTAATTGCACTACTTGTTGAGAAATATATTACACAGACTGCAAAAGGCTCTGTACCTTATCCAGGGATACAATAAAACTACTTGTTTTTCTTGCATCTGCAGTATAATGGCTGTTGGGGAGGGTGTGTTGTTAACCGCTGGGAGCGAGTTACTATTGCCTTGACGTGAACATGTTCAAACATTAAATTATATATTTAGTTTAATCCTTTATCCAAGGGTAAGCAAACACAGTTTGCACCTGAAGTATCTTCAGGATTGGGGCAACTTTTAGCAAAGGTAGACTCACTTCACATCAGTATCCCATAATGCAAAGCACATCTCCTTGCTGACATGTATAATGCTATGCATAATGGGAAGGGTCACTACCAAGACCGTTTTCGACCTTTATTGAGGTCTCTTCAGTGTGAGCCAGACTCAAAGGTGATACCAAGGTTGAAGTAATCCAGAAGTCATATTTCCCTATATAGTTGCCAAAAGGTGTCACACTTCCAACATCTTTCTCTAATCCAGAGTTATTTAATAATAAGGTGTGAAAATATGACTTCTGCATTACTTCAACCTTGGTATCACCTCTTGGTCTGGCTCACCTCCCACTGAAGAGACCTCAAGAAAGGTCGAAACCGGTCTAGGTAGTGACCCTTCCCATTATGCATTGCATTATACATGTCTGCAAGGAGATGTGCTTTGCATTATGAGATATTAAGGCAAGTGATGTGAAGTAAGTCTACCTTTGCCACAAGTTGCCTCAGTTCTTAAGATACATCAAGTGCAAAATTTGTTTGCTTACACTTGGATAAAGGATTAAATTAAATACGTGGGTAGTCTGAAAAGTTCTCAGTCTCAACTATAAATGGCAACACTATTGGCAAGATGTTTTTTTTTCGAGTTGGTACATCTGTCATATAAACATCCATGTGAAATTGCAAGTCATTCTACCAAGTAGTTTGTTTCATACAGCAGTCTGAAGCAAAAGTGTTGTCTGTATCCTTTGAAATGGATAAAATTGAGTATCGTGCGGTTATAAAATTCTTTGTAAAAGAACATTTAGCGTCAAAATAAATTCATTTGAAGTTCATAAAAGTTTATGGGCACTCTTCTCCTTCGTTTTCAACAATTAAGAAATGGGCTGCCGAGTTTAAATGTGGCCGTATCAGCCTTGAAGATGATCCACGTGAAGGGCGTCCAAAAAGTGTAACAACCGGAAATGATCAATCAAGTGCACAAAATGATATTAGATGACCTGGCGAGTCAAAGTGTGTGAAATTGCTGAGACTATAGGCATTTCAAAAGAACGTGTAGTGTACATTTTGCATTAAGAATTGCAAATGAAAAAACTTTGCGCAAGATGAGTGAAAATCTCTGAACAGTGCTTGGAATGTTTTAACAAGAATAAAACTGATTTTGTGCGTGAATCCAAGTCTCTTCTATTAATATAGAAGAGACTTGGATTCACCATTACACACCAGAATGCAAACAGCAGTCAAAACAATGGACTGAAGCCTATTGTTCAGCGCCAAAGAAGACAAAGTCGGTTCCATCAGCAGGAAAGGTCATGGCATCGGTGTTTTGGGATGTTTATTAATTATCTTGAAGAGGGTAAAAGAATAACTGGGGAATATCATTCTGTTCTTTTAACCAGACTAGATGAAAAAAATTCGTGAGAAAAGACCCAGTTTGCAGAAGAAAAAAATCATCTTACATCAGGACAATGCACCTGCCCACAAAGGTGTTTTGGCAATGGGAAAATTAAGGGATCTGCACTGTGAATTGTGGAGCATCCACCCTATTACCCAGATTTGGCTCCCTCTGACTTCTATCTCTTCCCAAACCTAAAAATCTTCCTCACTGGTCAGCGTTTTTTTTTTTTTTCAAATCAAGAGGTGATTGCAGCTGTTGATGGGTATTTTGCAGATCTTACTGAGAACTACTACAGGGACAGGATAGTGGTGCTGGAGCATCGCTGGAATAAATGTATTAGTCTTAAGGGAGATTAT
Organism: Typopeltis vanoorti; assembly: GCF_054136105.1. Lineage (NCBI taxonomy): Eukaryota > Metazoa > Arthropoda > Arachnida > Uropygi > Thelyphonidae > Typopeltis > Typopeltis vanoorti. The sequence continues at coordinate 47,035,359 of NC_143565.1, read as the reverse complement.
GTTGAAAAATAAAAATAATTTCGAAATTATAAATTCGTTTTTTCCTTGTTAGTGTGACGACTTTTCAGAAGACACGTATATATAATTTAGTCTAACCAATCAAGTAAATAAACTTCCAACATCTTTCTCTAATCCAGAGTAATTTAATAAAAAGTGTGACACCTTGGCAACTGATTTAGGAAAATATGACTTCTGCATTACTTCAACCTTGGTATCATCTCTGGGTCTGGCTCTCACTAAAGAAACCTCAATAAAGGTCGAAACTGGTCTGGGTACTGACTCTTTCCATAATGCATAGCATTATACATGTCTGCAAGGAGATGTGCTTTGCATTATGGGATACTAAGGCAAGTGATGTGAAGTCAGTCCACTCTTGACACGAGTTGCCCCAGTACTGAAGATACTTCAGGTTCAGGCGCAAACTTTGCTTGCTTACACTTGGATAAAGGATTAAACTAAATATATAATTAAATCTAACCAAGTGATAAAAGTTCCAATGTTCAAACATTTTTCCTGTGCGAGATATATGCAAAACTTTTTAATGTCGTTTTTAATGAAGTAAAATCAGGGGTGTGAGGACAAGTTATATTTGAGTAAATACGGTAAGCATTTCGCCGACAAGTTGACATCCTTCTGCTGCTTCCCCTGTTCATCTGACTTCTATGGTGAGTTACAATGCATAAATATTTTTCTCACTACCATTTTTTTTCAAACTGACATCATTAAAATCAACTTAATAATACAATAATCAATTTTACACCAAATAATATTATAAATTTATATATAAATAATTATTTATAAAATATTATAAATAAATATGTATATTATAAATTTATAAATAAATTAATTAAGTGCGATTAATTTTCTATTAATTTTCCCCTGTTAAAAACTGCCTGGCATGTCAGAAAGTCGATTGGTAAATTTTTGGCACGAGCCAACACGTCAGCAACCCGATTTGCAAATTTTTGGCATGCGTGCATAAAAAGGTTCGCCACCACTGCCATAGGTTATATTCTCATAAGCTCTCTGGTAAATTTTTGAGACTTTTTTTAAAGTTTCTTTCTATATTTGGTTATAAAAATATGGCAAGATATCATAATATTCACCATTTTAATTTAATAGATTGCTTTCTTAGTAAGCTGAAACACAGCTAATCATGATTGCCAGTTTGTTTCTGCTTTCAGTGCAAGTTATGTAATTATTGTAAACAAAATATAAACCCTAAATATGTCTGTGAAATGTAAATGTGATGAGAATACATTTATATGTGTAAGCACAATGATAAGAAGAGGCACTTTACAACTATGGAGATTAAAACAGAAATTATTAAATGACAGGACAAAGATAGACACTGTTGGTAGACACTGTACCTGCTTACAAAATGAATGAGCAGGTTGTTAAACTGTTATAAAAGAACAAGTTCTCATTATGCATTACATGAGAAGTTTCAGCCAGTACAATCCATAATCACTTCCAAGAAAAGAGGTATGTTAATAGAAGAAATGGAAAAATGATTAGTAATTTTGAATGAAGACTTGCAACAAATCCCAATAAGACATGCTTATATGAGAGAAAATTCAAGATACTAGTGCATGCTATAAACTGATTTATCACAAAAGCTACAGTAGTACAAACTCTATATACAGTACTGAAAATATAATACTGTTTGTATTATATTTTTTTTATCTACCCTATATATATAAAATGATAAGCCTTTTTATGTCATGTCTGTATGTCACATTTTTGAAATGTTTTGAAACTCAGGGGCTACCCTGAGTGTCGAGTCATCAGAATTCAAGGAGAACCAGCCTACCAGTCCGGAAAGCGCGCGGGGGGAGGGGGGGCACCAGGAGGCATATCCCCTCTAGTTACATATACTTTTATATTTATGTAATCGATAGGATACTGAATAATTTTCTCAAAGTGTTTTCTTTTTATAATCAGATGCTGTTTAATTTTAATATTGTTTGAATGAACATATTTATCAAAGTTGCATTGTGTTTAAGTACTATTCTATTTATGCAGATTTTCTACTTGCATGGAAACCTTCAGAATGAATTAACCACATAAGTTGAGGACTTAGTGTACTTATTTCAGCATTCAATAACATGAATGCTCCTCCATAGTATAGCATAGTTAGGAGGATACCACTGCATTTCCTTTTAGTGGAAAGCTTGAGTTCAAATCTAATCTGGGATGTGATCAACCTTTATAAAGACTTTTCATTTGAAGGTGAGTTAGCTAGATCTCATATGGAGGTGGCAGGGTTTTTCTTCTTGGAAACTCAGGTTTTTCATCTTGCAAAACAGACAGGCATATATTAGTCTTCAGTGTTAGGGAGGGGTAAAAAAGTGAACCAGAAGCTGAGTATGCAGAATAATTACTGTGGTCAAACCGATACAAGTAACATGAGATCCACCATGCCATGCCATGTATAGGTTGGCTTGTGTGTTATTATTATTATTAGTAGTAGCAGCAGCAGTAGTAGTATTATCCCAAGACCCCATAGAATCACAGACTCCTCCAGGAGATCCCATGTCATACACACAGCTCATTATACTGCACCTTAAATACATTCAGATTCCCTGCAGACACCACACTCTCAGGTAATGCATTCCAATCATTCACAACTCTCCATGCAAAAAAACCTGCTTTTCACTCCCCTGCTCACTTCCTCCTTATATGGCTTCCAGGGATGATCTGTTGTTCTCCCCAGTCTTCCACCATTTTATGAAAAACCTCTTCAGCATTAATCATCTATCATATCACCCCCTCTTTCTCCTATCCCATCATGTTCAACATTCCAGAGATCAAATTATTTTGGTAAATCACTTCTGGACCCTCTTCATCCTTTTGAAACTAGTTGACCAAATCTGTGCACAGTAGTCCATATGTGGCCTAATCACAGCCTTTTACAATGGAACCAGAATTTCCTGACTTTTACAAGTGAGTGTCCTCCACATTCTTACACCTGATATCTTAGGAATATAATATTCTCAGCCATCATGGTGTAACATGAAGAATAAATATCATAAATTAAAACCCCTACATAAAAAAATGAATTATTTAATGGAAAATTTCTTGCATCCAGTAATATGTATAAAACATAAGGGTTGTTGTTAAAGTAGCTGATAAAGGAAGGAATGTATTAATATTGTAATATGAATTAAAATAAGGAATTCTAACTAAATAAGTAGCTAACAAAGGAAAGTATAGATTAATATTGTAATACGATTAAAAATGAGAGAGTTAAGTAAATAAGTAGAAATGGGTGAGTCATAAAATACGTTATGTGAGAGATTAAGTTATTAAGTAGAATTCGTAGAAAAAGTTTGAAAGGGGATTAAGTCAGGCTAGCACAAGAAAAGCAAAGCTATCGCTTAGGGCCGATCCCTGGATTGAAACATTGAGAACGGGCTTGCTGATCAAATGACGTTTGGCGAGAAAACGCCACCCTAATTGATCGATGATTAAAAAACAAGTAGAAGGAGGAGAAAGGAAGTAAGAAAAGGTGCTGTTAGGGGAGCAGCTATAAAAGGGTTGGTAACCCCCCAGAGGGGACTCTTTTTTGGATAGTCGCTTTTGGCCTTGGAGTTTGGTTTTGGTTCTGGTGGAGTTTTTTTCCTGATTGGCGACAGGGGTGATATCTCCTCATCACAACACGGAAACGAAAGTGAGCGGGATTTCGATTCCCGTTTTCCCGAGTAGGAAGCAAAGGAAAAATTGCCATAGAGTCCTAGAAAAGGAGGGATCTTCTTCGTTTCGACGCTAGTGATAACTACGCAAAGCAGAAAGCTGTAAAGAGATCGATGTCCTCGTTGCTGATAGTAGAGCAAATATATGTGTGTTAAAGTATTCCAGAGTTACGAGAAGTTATACCAGAGGTTCGTTTGGAAAAGAATAAAGGCCCATATGAAGAGCTCAAGAAAGGTACTGTAAATCATAACCTATGTTAGCTAGAAATTTGTCTGTGAAAAGTATCGTGATTCCAATACAGAACTGTTGAAGTTATACTAGGACTTTAGTATATGATAGAATGTGTTATGTGTAGATTGACTAGTGGTAAAGATTTGTGAATGATTAAGAGTCCTAAGGTATTTTTGCATGTCTGTTATATTGCACAAGATATTTAAATGACATAATTGTGTGTTAGCGCAAATAACGGTGTAACGGAATAGTGTGAATTAAGTGATTATGTATCCTAAGAATTGAATGCCTAATGTAATGTATAAAATAATTGAAATGTCACAAGTATGTGTTAGCAGTGAATGATTTGTTAATCTACTTCAGTATGAATAATCAGATAGTGTGAATTGATCTAATTTGTTCACATCAGGTGAATTTATGAATTAATGTGTATGGCGGCATAATCACAAATAGCCATATTGCTTGTAATGATTTAATGTTAGTTCATAAGTATTTTAGTTTAGTATTTGAATTGTACCATGTTTAGAAACTTAATAAACCTTTTGTTCAATGATAAAAGAGTTGTCTGATGTTGCTAATCCAATGCACCGCTTAAAATCATCGTATCTAATCACGCGGGAAAATTTAATGTTGAGGAAAGAGATTAAGAGTCACGACTGCAATAATATTTAAATACTAAGAAATATATTCGAGATTGACTTTCTCCCTATTCATGACAACATAAATGGTGCAGTTGATAACCACTTGAAAATAATGTACTTAGTCACGCGGAAAATTTAAGTTGAGAATCGAGTTAAGTGTCACGACTGCAATAATTACACTTTCAGATATATTTGAGTTCTTTCTCCTTGTTTATGTATTAAATATCCTAAACTAAATATCCCAAAAGGCGCAGTATAAATACAAATATTAGGGGTACTACTGGGAGCAATAACTTAGATATTGGTCTAAATGTTGGTAAAATCTCGGGCATAGAAATTAGAAGAATATAGATAAAAGGAATTTGTAAGATTAGAGTAGAAATCGTAAATTGGGACACAACAACATCATTCCCATAATTTGTTGTGTTGTCTCACAATTTTGGCAATATACCCACTGAATTTCCAATTCTTATCCACCATCACCACAAGATCTTTAATTTCCTCTACCTCCAGCAATATATCCCCACCAAGAGTAAATTCTACATCCCATCTTTGTTTTCCAAATTTTTAAAACTTGACATTTTGCAACATTGAACTAGCATCTCTCACTCATGTGCCCATTCACTCAGTCTACTCAAGTCTTCTTGCCAGGCCACAACATCTGCTCTAATCCTCATAGCTTTTCCCAACTTTGCATCATCTGCGAAGAACTGTATATTATTATTAAGAGAGACCTCCAAGGATTCAGGGGCTCATTCATTCAACATTCAACGGTAATCCATTTCAATCATGCACCACTCTATGACAGAAAAATCTAGCCCTCACCCCTTCTTAACAGCATTCATTCTCAGCTTCCAAGGATGCCCTCTTGTCCTTTCCCCACCTCCATAAAATAAAAAATTCCATCAACTGAAATCTTGTATGACCCTTTCAGAAGTTTGTAAGTCTCAATCATATCACTCCCCCTCTTTCTCCTGTTTGCTAGTGTCTGCAGTCTACAAATTCTCAGTCTGCCTTCATAATCAGTATTCCACATTCCCAATATCATTTTTAACACTCTCCTCTGCACTCTCTCCACTGTATCAGAATCACAACGGAAACCAAGAAACCAGACTTATGCACAGTAGGTCCAAGTGAGGTCTTATCAAGGCCTTATAAAAAGGAAATATGATGTGCCTATAGGTCTTTGACCTCTTGTGTTTATGGGATCATTAAAAAAAAATCATACAGAGCAATACATAGTCTATAAGTTTCATGTCAGCAAGAAAATCAGGTCTTCAAGGATGTATACTATGATGGTAATACTGGTATTTTGACCATACAAACTATAGGAGAGAATAAATTACTACTATTTGGTTTTTTTTTTTTTTTCAAATTTATTTTGATTTTATCCCATTCTATCATACGGTTAGTCTTAGCAAAATGAAAGGTTAACCCTGATTTGTCTTCTCTATTATTATTGATGTGTCCTATTTGCTCCTTCTTCCTGATTTCAAAACTTCTTGAAATCTGGCCAATATAGTTCAAGCCACATGAGCAGGGGATGTTATAAACTCCGGCATATTTAAAAAAATGGATGACTGTGTTTTGGAGATTGTAAAAATTGGCAAATGGTCTGTGCAGGTTTAAAAGCTACTCGTTTGAAATGTGGCTTGAGGAGTCTGGTAATCTTATTAGAAATTGTCCTTACAAGCGGAATTCCAATGGTAGAATTATAATGTATATCTTCAGGTTGTCTTTGTAGGGGGGGGTCACAGAAAAGTATCTTGTGGATCAATTTCTTAGGATAACCATTCTTTGTAAGGTCATTTGATATCCGGGAAAGTTTAGCTTCGAAGTCTTTATCATCTATGTAATGAGAGAGAGGCCCTATTTTTTAGCATGTGTACAAGGCTGAGTTTCTGTGAGGTGCAAGTATCTACCCGTATTGGTGGGTTTGTGATAAACTGTAAGGTTGATACGTCCATCGATTGATTTCTTGATTAAAATGTCCAGAAATGGTAATTGGTTATCTTTCTCAAGCTCTAGAGTGAATTTAATTTTTTGATGCAAAGAGTTAATCTTGTTTAGAAAATCGAGCAAATCGTTTTCCGTATTTTTCCAAACAATAAAGATATCATCAACGTATCTCCACCAAACTGTGGTTTTAGGGTCTGGTCGAGATAAAATTTTTTCTATTACCCCCGATCTAATTCCTAAAGTAGACATATTATGCAATGTAGAAAAGCCTGTTTTGTCGCTACCAAAGTCCATAGCTAATGATCTCAGACTTAAATAAGCAGGATCATTCTCTCTTCTTCAAGAGCTCCCCATCAAAACATCACTCTTCCAGAGGAAAAAAGCCATGTTTAGGTTAAAGAAAGATAAAGATATCATCATATTAAAAATTAATTCGCCTACCTATTTGTTATCAAAATATCTTGCAGTTATATAATAGTTATATAATTCTGATACTTATATCTGATACTTGAGGTAGCAAAAGAGAAGAGTGAGAGAGTTAGGATGGTGAGTCTGTTGCCATCGTATGACAGTGAAGAGTATAGAAGGAGGGTCAAAATTGCTAATGACTTTATGCAGGAGGAGTGGTGTGGAATTTGTGGAATGAGTTTGATGGGCGAAAGGATTTATGTAAGATGGATGGTTTACATTTGAATCGATTTGGTGTACGGAGACTTGAAAAGGTGTTGTTGAATGAAGTGGAAGTGGATGTGCAGAATCAGGGAAACTACATTTATTAAGGGGGGGGGGAGTAGATATGCAGACTTTAGGGAGACAGTTGAGTTTATGAATGTGTGTAATATGCCCGAGCGAGTACAAATGACATCAAATCAGAATGGGATAGTTAGTATAAGGCATCAAAATAGGTATGGGACAAATGGGCTTCTGCAATTCATGTATACTAATGCCAGAAGTATTAGGAACAAGAAGGAAGAATTTTTGGCCTTGGTTGGCACTTCCAGGCCACAGGTTATTGGCATTAGTGAAACATTGCTGACAGAAGATTATAGAGCCAGTGGGATTGAATGTGAGGGGTATGATGTGTTCAGGAGTGACAAAGAGAATAAAATAGGGGAGCAGTGTTATTGATGATAGCTGATGAGCTACAGCCAAGGAGAATAGAAGTGGAACTGCAGGATAAAGAAAAGAGCACATTTGAGGCTATTTGGTGTGAGATTGAGACTAGCAGGACAAAATATACAGTTGGGTGCTGCTATAGACCAGGTGATGGAATAGATGGTGGAGATAGTATGCATAAGCAAATAGAAGAAATGAGTGGAATGAGGGTAATTATTATGGCAGATTTCAACTATGGTAACATTGATTGGAAAGAGGAGAGGACACATGGGAGGGAGGAATTAGATTTTTTGCAGTTATTAAGGGATAATTATCTAACTCTCTTGTGATTACATGCGACAGCATGTAATGGAAAATACTAGGGGTTAGAGAGTGCTTGACCTAGTAATTGCATCTGAGAATTTGGCTGTAACGAATATGACCACGTTGCCACCAATTGGTGAGAGTGATCATAGGGTCTTGACTTGGGAGGTAGCTAAAGGTGTGGAATTTGCAATTAAGACAGGGTACATGTGGAATTATCGGGCTGGTAAGTATGACAAGCTCTGGAGTTTGATTGGTTCAGTCCCATGGCATGTAAAACTGCAAGGGCTGGATGTTGATAGTACATGGGAGGCAGTTAAGAAGTGTTTGCATGAGGCAGTGGCTGACTGTATACCTAGAGTCTGAATAATAAATCAAGTAGGGGTTAAATGGATGAATAACACCATTAAGCTTGAGCTGCAAAAAAAGAAACAACTGTGGAGGGAATTTAAGGATAAAGGTGACCGGCAGACATATGAACACTATGAAGCACAGGCCAGAAGGGTAACGAGTGTGGTAAGAAAAGCAAAAGCGGATTATGAAAGAACATTAGCCATGCAGGCTAAAAGAGCATCCCAAACAGTTTTTTCAATATGTTGCAAGTAAAAGAAAAAATGGATATGGCAGAATGATTTTAAAGAATGCCGATGGTAGGGAGGTAACTGAATCAGTTGATATAGTTGAATTACTGAGCGAGTACTTTGCAAGAGTATAGAATCCAGGTGGTGACATTGCAGGAATGAATGAACCAATAGCTTATACGGGAATTGTGGTGAATGAAGTGAAGGTGAATAGTCTATTACAAAACCTCAATGTCAATACATCTGTGAGATCGGATGGTATACCAGCTCGTGTCGTACGTGAAGCGGCTAAAGAATTGTCAGTGCCCTTGACCATTTTGTTTAATTTGAGCCTCGGGTCTGGGTCAGTCCCAAGGGGGTGGAAAGAGGGGAAAATAGTTCCACTGCATAAAGGAGGTTCCAAGACTGCTGTTGTAAATTACCGACCGATCAGCATATCAGGAATCGTTGTCAAGGTCTTGGAGAAAATAGTCAAGATAAAAATACAGGATTGGATAGATGAAAATGGGATACTGTATGGGGGACAGCATGGTTTTGTGAAGGTTAGATCATGCCTCATTAACATGCCCACATTTTATAACACAGTGACGGCTGAACTGGATAAGGGTAATGGGTTTACAGTGATTCTACTGGACCTTGCTAAGGCCTTTGACAGGATACCACATGGAATTGTAATCAGTAAACTGCAGCATATGGGGATGGATATAGGGTTGGTGAGATGGATAGGAGGGTGATTGATGGAGAGATATCAGAAAGTGGTTTATTCAGGAGTAGAGTCCAAAAGACGGCCTGTGACTAGTGGTGTGCCACAGGGTTCTGTTCTTGGACCACTACTTTTCAATTTGTTCATTAACGATATAGGAAAGGATCTGAGAGGAAGTGTTCATTTGTTTGCTGATGCAAAGTTGGGTAGAGCAATAGTGAGTGCACAGGATGTAAACATTTTGCAAGATGATTTGGATAGTTTGGAGGACTGGGCTAAGGAAAATGGATGTCGATTTAATGTGGCAAAATGTAAGGTTATACATTTTGGGGTGAAAAGATTAGCAGCAGTATATCACATTGGTGGAACCGTACTTCAGGAGATTGACGAGGCCATGGATTTGGGAGTGTTGGTGGATAGGGAGATGAAGTTTAGGGGACACATCGCAAAAGCAGCTAAATCAGCTCATCAAATCACTTGGTTGCTGAAAAATACTTTAACAAGCAGAGACAAACAGGTTATTGTTCCTCTGTATCACGCCTTGATAAAACCCCATGTAGACTACTGTGCCCAGATTTGGGTGCCAGGGTTTCTTCTTGATGGGGAGGAGGTGGAGAGGATCCAGAGACGAGTGACCAAGATGATAGCAATGTCTATGGAATGAACCTTATGAGAACAGGTTGAAAATTTATGGGCAGCAGAAATTGGTTAGGAGGTGGAAAAGGGGTAATATGATTGAGACATTCAAATTACTGAAGGGTTTCTATAAGATTAATTCAGAAGATATTTTTGAGAATAGGGCTGGTTGTGGGAGGACTAGGGGCCATACATGGAAGCTGGGCAAGGGTGTTAGAGCTAGGTTTTTTTTACTTGGAGAGTGGTGAATGAGTGGAATAAGTTGCCAGTCTGTTGTAGGTGCAGTGACTGTGAATGAGTTCAAGGCGAGGTATGATAGATACTGAATGTCGAATAGTTGTTCTTGCCATGATGTTAGGGCCTCCCGCGATGAGTCTAAGGACTCCTTGGAGTTGCCCATAATAATAATCATAATGCCGGCCTGGTTGGCCGTGTGGTTAGCGTACCCGCTCTCCAGCCAAAAGGCTGCGGGTTCAAATCCTGCCATGGGCATGGATGTCTGTGAAAGCACTAGTGGTGGTAGTCAGCAGTAGTTGGTGTTGTTGATGTTAGATGATGAAGGTTGGTGGAGTAGTGAAACAGAGAGTTGTAAAGTTGATGCCTTCTCTCAATGAGTCTTTGGACTCCCTGGAGGTGTGATATAATAATAATACAAAATTCACAACATTTCGGGGAGAAATTAAAAAACATCTCGATCTCCAATACAGATCTTCTGGCAAGCCTGGATGTTACATCTTTATTCACCAACATTCCAGTGGAAGAAGTGATCGATATTTTAGGAAGCTTATTCCCTCAAGACATCACTTCTTTGTTCCATCATTGTTTAACATCTAACTTTTTCCTATGGAACAAAACTATTTATCAGCAGTTAACAGGTCTTGCAATGGTAAACCCTCTTTCATCACCCTGTGTGGATCTCTTTGTGGAGAAATTTAAAAGTATAATTTTATCTCAACTAGACCCTAAACCCACAGTTTGGTGGAGATACGTTGATGATATTTTTATTGTTTGGAAAAATACGGAAAACGATTTGCTCGATTTTCTAAGCAAGATTAACTCTTTGCATCAAAAAATTAAATTGACTCAAGAGCCTGAAAAAGATAACCAATTACCAATTCTGGACATTTTAATCAAGAAATCAATAGATGGACGTATCAACTTTACAGTTTATCGCAAACCCACCGATACAGGTAGATACTTGCACTTCACTTCTTCATGCCATATTTCTCAGACACTCAGCATTGTACACATGCTAAAAAATAGAGCCTCTCTCATTATGACAGATGATAAAGACTTCCAAGCTGAACTTTCCCTGATATCAAATGACCTTACAAAGAATGGTTATCCTAAGAAATTGATCCACAAGATACTTTTCTGTGACCCCCCCCCCCACACACACAAAGACAACCTGAAGATATATATTATAATTCTACCATTGGGATTCTGTTTATAGGGACAATTTCTAATAAGATTGCCAGACTCCTCAAGCCACATTTCAAGCGAGTAGCTTTTAAACCTGCACAGACCATTTGCCAATTTTTACAATCTCCAAAACACAGGCATCCATTTTTTTAAATATGCCGGAGTTTACAACATCCCTGCTCGTGCGGCTTGAACTATATTGGCCAGACTTCAAGAAGTTTTGAAATCAGGAAGAAGGAGCACATAGGAGACGTCAGTTATAATAGAGAAAACAAATCGGGGTTAGCCTTTCATTTTGCTAGGACTAACCATATGATAGAATGGGATAAAAGCTCAATGACCTACTTAGAGGAGGACTTCCGCTCCCGAATTATAAAAGAAGCCACAACGATTCTCTGCTCAGAACAAAACCTTAATTGAAACCTAGGACTGATTCTGCCCGAGATCTGGAAGACCTTTATTAGATCTTTCAACATGCCAGAACTGAATTTTGTCGCTAACTACAAATTGTTTCTACACAACAACTAGCAGATCATACGCGTTCTTCTGCTTTTATAAAAATTGCAATTGTATTTAATGTAATTTATGTATTTTATGGTTTTAGTGTTAACAGAGTTTAGCATTTAAGTGTTCTTACTGTTTTTATACATCTTTTACCCTGATGAAGCCAACAACCATAGTCTGTGAAACTAGTTGGTATAACTTTTTTTAAAATAAATTTGACGAAAAAAAAACAAATAGTAGTCATTTATTCTCTCCGATGTATACTATATTCACTATTGTTCATCATCTGCACTCAACACACATCACTGGTATATCTGTAGGTTCCTCAGCCTCTCCTGTATGGGATCAATATACATAGTCCATCAAAAAAAAATGTATATGCACACTTTAACAGATGTCATCTATGGACTTTTTTCGAAGTTGGATTGAATTACGGTAGTATGATGTTCTCACATGAATACTAGCATCAGCACGTGACCAGTAGGACAGTCAAACAAAATGGCCAAGGCAAGATTGTCGTTTGAGGAACACAAGACCATTTTAAAGTAGTATTTAAAATTTGAGAATATTGTTGAAGTTCAACGACAATGGAGGCATGAGTGTGCAACACAACCTCCAACATGCCTGACAATTGCACGTGTTCATGATAAGTTTGAGACCCATAGTACTGTGTGTGATGTGCAGAAGGGAAGATCCGGGAGGCCTCACGCAGCAACAAGTCCTGCTTCCTTGGCTATGGTGTTGAAACAGTTTACACGTGAGACAGGAGTTAGCAGTGCAAGCATACAGCACATTCTTAAAGCAGCTAAATGGAAAGTTTACATCCCAAGATTTTTACATGCAATAAATGAAGACGATCCTGATCAAAGAATGGAGTATAATGAGTGATTTCAACACATGGGAAATGAACATCAGGAGTTTTTGAGGAAGTTGGTTTTGTCTGATGAAGCACAATTTAAGCTTAATAGAACAGTGAATCAGCATAATTGTGTTTACTGGGCTCCAGTAAATCCGGGTGTTCATGTGGACAGGAAAGTCAGTTTACAATGTCTGGTGTGGATTATCATCTAGGGCAGGGGTGGGGAACCTTTGCATAGCATGTCTAGGTACACTTGACCAGTAACAGTACCTTCAAAGATGATTGGTCCTGTTAAACCCCTAGATGTTTAATAGGACCATTCATCTTTGAAGGTATACTGTTACTGGTCAAGTGTACCTAGAAATGCTACGCACATCCATTTTACTTACCATTCATGCACTTTATAGGAATGATCAATTTATCTTCCAACAAGATGGCGCACCACCACTGAGACGTGAGAGCTTACCTTGATGAGAGTTTGCAGGGACACTGAATTGGACAAAGAGGTGCAGTCGAGTTCCCACCACGTTCTCCTGATTTAACACCCTTGGACTTATACCTATGGGGATGATAAAGGATGTAGTGTTTCGTAGAAAACCAGCTACACTGGTGGGTCTTCAGAAAGAAATTGAAATGGCATGCACAGCAATCCCACTTGATAACTTTGGCCAAAGTTGCCCAAGCAGTAGTTTACCATAATAATTAGTGTCTGGACTCTAATGATAACCACTTTGAGCACCTCATGTAATTGTAGAAGTCAAAGGCAACTTGTATATTCATCCCTTGATGTCTGTATAAATTTAGTATTACAATTTTTATACAGGTTTTTCTTTTGCTGAAGTGTGTATACATTTTTTTGATGTACTCTGTGTATATATATATAAACGTATCTTTTCTTAATCAGTACTCCTTCCAGGTATACTGCTGAGGTAACCTTCCCTATTGGTAATTCATTTTCATTCATCTTCAAGGCCCACCTTTCCTAACTGGGTTGTGGGGACAGCAGCTGCAAGAGGAACTTCCAATGGTCACGATCCTCCGCCACCAAACTCAGGTGTTCTGGTGGGACTCCCAAACGTGTCCACCTAAGGTTTTGGATATAATCTATCCAGCAAGTCCTTGGCCTTCCACGTGGCCTCCCACCCTCTGGCTTGGCAAAGAGGGCCAGCTGGGGTTGGGGGGGAGCCTCTCTTGTGGCATTCTGACCAAGTGCCCATACCAACTGTGATCTCTCAACATGGAGAAGCAACGGTTGAGTATCGAGTCTTTCCCAAATTGCAGATCTTCTGACTCTATCGAGTCTTGTCAGCCCTGCAACTCCTCGAAGGAACCTCATTTCAGCCATTTGGATTCGTGTTCACATTCTTTCGGTCATTACCCAACTCTCATGACCATAGGTGAGGATGGGGACATAGACTGTATTGAAGACAGCCAGCTTTGCCTTCTGGCTTAACTCCTGCTTCAATACTACTGAACAGCCAAGCTCCTGCAATATTGCGCTTTCCATCACTTGTGAATATGGACCCAGACTTCTCCACCTGCCTCAGTGAGACTCCACTCACATGTAGAGTGTACTGGGATGGTTGTCTTGAGACCACAAATGTTTCTGTTTTGGCCACACTGATCTTCATTCTGGCTTCTGCCAGAATGAAGATCAGTGTGGCCAAACTTTGTGCACTGATTCAGACTTTGTGCTGTTTATCCTGACACAAAACTCTGTGAATTCATGCAGGGACTTCATGGCAGCTAATAGTTGGCCATCCACTCCATACTCCTGTACTACTTGCCAAGGCTTATCCCAAGGAACCTGGTCATATGCCTTCTCCAAGTCCAAAAAACATGTTTAGACATTCTTGGCATATTCCCAAGATTTCTTGAAGACTTGCCTTAAAGTGAAGATTTAGTCAGTTGTGCTTCTACCAGGACAAAAGCCACATTGTTCATCCTGGAACTTTGACTCAACTGTGCTCCTGCACCTTCTTTCCAAGCACCTAGCATATACTTTCCCAGGCAGGCTGAGCAGAGAGATGCCATGATAGTTGCTGCAATCTCTCTGGTCTCCCTTCTTGAAGACTGGTATTATTATGCCTGCCTGCCATTGCTTTGGTGCTTGCCCAGATATCCAAGCAGCCTGACACACTCGAGTCAGCCAAAGAATGCCATCTAGATTTAAGGCTTTTAGCATTTCAGGTCGAATTTCATCATCACCAGCAGCCTTGCCCGATTTTAGCAATTTTATTACTAAATGGACCTCTTCTGCTGTGAGACTAGTCATCGCCCCTATCTGCACCTCTTGGATGTCCACAACTGCTGGACCACAAGAGGCCTTAATTGCCCTTGCTGTGCACGATTTCCTCCCTTGAAGGCGGCAGATGGTCTGCCAGAATACTTTGTTTGTATTTGCATAAGTTGAGTCTAATCTTTCTGCAAGGGATTCCCAAGCCGTCTGTTGATCTTAATTACCTATTGGTAATTAAGATCATAATCTCATATAAGTTTCTTCTCTCTAGCAGTGAGCTCCCCCCCCCCCCACCCAAAAGCCATTCACAATTTCATATCCTTGACACTACAATACTGCCAACTTTGAAGATCTCTGAAACTCTTAGTCCTGCTTTCTGTGGTTAGACTACTTTTTCTGTTTTGCAGATACTTGTAACCACATGCCAGCAGTTATCCATGTTGAAAGGAGAATGTTCATTCTCCTACTCCATTCAAAATTCCTTCCCATTATCCAAGTTGTGGCACTAAAAAAAAAAAAAAACAGCTTATCATATAAGTGGCTTGAGACAAATATTTCAGCTTCATACTGCAAAGCAATCATTAACATTGCTAAGTCTGAACTTTGAAAGAGCTAAATGTAGAAAACTCGCTACCTGTGCCATTGACAGTCAAAGAAAACAACAAACAAAGCAGAAAAGAGGCTGAAGGTCTGGAAGCTAAGAGAAAAAAATAAGAGTAAATTCAAAGAAAGGGTTATGGAAGAGAGAGTAGCATCTCAGGGAAATGACAGTGTAGAAAGCGCTTGTAATCAAATGAAGATCTTAGGTAAAGCTGCAGAGGAAGTGTGTGGAAGAACGAGAGGATTAATTACCTATTGGTAATTAATCCTCTCGTTCTTTTTTTTCTCTATCCATTCAGACCTGAAAAGGATAGAGAAACTTAGTGGTGGAATGAAAAAGTCTAAGAGGCAATCAAAAAGAAAAAGGAAGCATTATGTGCAGAGATAGAAAAGGAAAATGGAGAGAAAGTAATATATAGAATAGCAAAGCAGAAAAGCAATGGCACAAAGGATTTCAAAAAAAAAAAACACCATAATAAAAAATGGAAATGGAGTCATATTAGTAGATAAAAAGAAAGTTAAGGACAGATGGAAAGAATAGTTTGCAGAGTTGTTAAATATAGAAAATGAGAGGAAGATGCTGGAGGAGCAGGGAAGCATACAGGCCCAGAGATGGAAGTTACAAAGGAAGAGGTAATAGAAGCAGTAAAAAAAAAATGAAAAACAACAAAGCACCTGGATCATCAAAACTAGTAATAGAAATTATAAAAGCAGTAGGGGAAGAAGGAGTAGACTGGACCCATGAACAATTTAATAAAATGTGGAGAGAAGAAAAGATACTGGAGGACTGAAAACAGGATCTTTGTAGTACCTATTTACAAACAAAAAGGTGACATACTAAACTGTAGAAACTATGGAGGAATAAAATGTACAGAACACTTACTAAAGACATTCGAAAGAATGGTGAGATTGAGAAAAATAGTGAATATTAACCAGATACAGTGTGGTTTCATGAAAGAGAAAGGAAAAACCGATGCAATCTATATGATGAGACAACTACAAGAAAAGTATCTCGAGAAAAATAAAAGGCTTATCCATATACAGTATTTGTAAACCTGGAAAAGGCATATGGCAGAATACCAAGGGACTTCAAAAGGAAAGGTGTAACAGAAAAATTAGTGAGATTATAAAAGCAATGTATGAAAAAACCGAGATGGAAAATGAGCATTGGAACAACAGAATTTTTCAACATCAAAACAGACATGCATCAAGGGTCAGCACTGAGCCCATTTCTATTTGTGATTATTTTAGATGCACTCAGTGAAGGAGTAGCCAAACATACGTCATGTAATATATTATTTGTAGATGACTTGGCTGTCCCAGGTGAAACTATAGAAAAGGCCCTAAAGAGTTTCATAGAGTGGCCAAATACCTTGGAGGATGCAGGTCTAAAGATAAATAGTAAGAAAGCTGAAGTAATGGTTAGTGAGAGGGAAGGATATGAAGAAATTAGTATAAAGGATTGAGAAGGTGGTATCTTGAAAGAAGTTGACCATTTTAGGTATCCAATATCAACCATAGAGAGGGGAGACACATGTAACTTGGCAGTCAGAGAAAGAATTAGGGCAGGTGGAAGGAGATGTCAGGAGTGATATGCATTAAAAATGCACCAAAAATAGTTAAAACAAGTACACTCGGATCTCTTTTTATGTGGATTTGAAGTTATGCGGTGCACGCCCACAGATACGAGACCTTTCGACACTTCTGCACATGTTAACAGAAGGAGAATCCATTCCGATAATAGGGTAATCTGGCGTTTCCCAAACTTTTCCTACAACGGAAACACTTCACAAATCCTGAAATTTTCATGGAACACCTTGATTATTTTGTAATGTATTCATTAATAATTAATTGTTAATTTAGCTTATTTTTTATTATTAATTAATAATTGATCATTAATTAATAATTAATTAATTTTGGCCCAATGGAGAAAAAGAAAGCACCAAAGAAAAGCAATTTATTTGGAAATGAAAATTGCAATTTTAGATTGTTTAGCAAAAGGAGAGGATCTACAGTGATTGGTAAACATTTTAATTAGGCGAATCTGCTATAAGAGCGATTAAAAAGAATGAAGTCACAATAAGAAAATCTGTCATTTCTGGCACAAAACTAAGTACCAAATTATCATTATACTCAAGAGGTGCTTTATTAGAAAACACGGAACACGCGCTCGTAATTTGGATTGAAGAATTAACTCAAAGAAGAATTCTTATAAGTGTTTATTTAATTAAACAAAAAGCTCTTTGGTTTTATGAACTGATGAAGCAATCGGAGCCGTCTACTTCGGCTTCCCAGGCTGGTAAAGAATTTTCGGCTAGCAAAGGATGGTTAACTTGGTTTTTAAAAAGGAATGCACTTCATAACGTGAAGATTACAGGCGAGGTTGTAGCAGCAGATGAAGAAGCAGCCAAAAATTTTCAAGAGAAGTTAGCCAAAATTATTCAAGATGGTGGATATTGTCCCGATCAAGTGCTATAAGAGCTGACGAAATGCTGACGAAACAGGATTGTTTTGAAAGAAAATGCCTAGTCGAACTTACATCGCAAAGTCTGGGAAAAAAAGCAAGTGGGTTTAAAGCAAGCAAAGGTCGAGTAACGTTTTTAAAGTTTTATTAATTATTGACAATGATCAAGGCATAATTGCTACTTTTAAAATATATTACATTAAGCACACTTTTCATTTTATATTGGATAAACTAGAAAATGAATCATTAACAGTAACTGACATTTGGAAAAAATTTTCTATTTTGGACTGCTTAAATCATGTTGTATCTTCTATCGCTACCACAAACTTTAAATGCTTACTAGAAAGCAGCTTGGTCTGGATGTATTGCAAACAGTGCAACCATGCAAAAATCTACATTATCAGCTGAAATCATTACATTGGTACATGAAATTAGTGGAGAAGTTTTGATACATTTAGCCAGAATGATGTAGACCAGCACTTCCCAAACTGTGGGCCACGGCCCCCTAGGGGGCCGTAGGTTTTGTTGAGGGGGCCGTGATATAATAAAAACAAATTTAAAATGTTTTAAGACTAAGTAGATTTTTTTTATTTTAAAAGAAACGTATTCAGCTTTTATTATTTATTATTTCTTTTTTGTTATTTTTTATATTTTAATGGAAAAATTCACACATCGGTGTTGGTTCACAAACTTTGCTTCCTGCGTATTTCGGCGCTTAATGAATATTAGTAAATATTGCTTATTCATATGTTTCATTTCAAAGCAGTGGTTAATTGTATTTACTTCGAATGCTCTCCAGGGAAGCTCCAAATCTTCCTGTCCCTTTCATCACACGTTCGTAATTAGGGACTGTTGATATTGACATTATATACATATCAAAACTCGTTTTATATTATCACTGTCATCCGAGATAGTTTTCTGTTACCAATAAAAGTTTCGCATATACTTCACACATGAAAAAAAAGCTTAAACAAGTACATGTGGAGAGATAGTAACTCACTTGCATTGGTAAACAACACCCCTCCCTAATAGCTACTATACTGCAGAGGCAATAAAAACAAGTACTTTTATTATGCCAGTGAATAAGGTATGAGGAGTCTGTGTAATATATTTCTCAACAAATAGTGCAATTAGAGACAACTGGGATAAAAACACACTAATTAATGAATCACATTTCCCTTCATACAGAAACTATGCTGTATAGACTGAAACAAAACCATATGTTGCATGGGCAAACACGGTATCTAACTAAAAACTATTGTTATTAATTAGATGTCTGTGTGAGTTCGATTTCCCAAGGCAGCAATAAAATTCAACCAAACGTGTTAAAATTCGTTAAAGTGTTAAAACTAAGTAATATATATATATATAATGAATGTTATGGCAGTTTCACATATGGAATTCGGTTGAAGAGAGTTAGCATTTCAACTCAATTGTCAGCTATGCTTTTACCTTTCGGTTGTGCCATCTTTTGTTAATACTGTACCAATCATATGCACGTTTTAATAACCTACCTTTGCTGTCTGTTTCGCGTTAGGCTTAATTACCGTAAAGGGAGAAAAGTCACAAAACAGAAAAATGTTCCTGGTCCGGGGATTCCCTTATTCAGGTAATATTCACTAATTTCATGTTATCTGTCTGTGGTGTGCCACTATCGGTAAGTGGTGATATTATTTGATCTATTCTACGTAAAAAGTTTAACTCTGAGATGGATAAGTGGCTGATAAAAAATAAAAAAAAAATCCCACGAACAATCAGAAGAAGCAGAAACAGACTCAAAAAAAAAAAAGGACAGTATTTCATATTTTCCAGAACAGCTCACATCGTTTTCAGAACCAAACAGTAAGAGGCAAAAAATGTAATATATGCATTTGATTTTTTCAATATTCACTGTGTATGTTTTGTATTGAATATAAATACAATAAATATTATAATAATATATCTCTCTATTACGATTTTTTTCCGAGGGGGGGCCGTGAAATATTTTAATTTTTGCAAAGGGGGCCCTGACATCCCGAAGTTTGGGAAGCACTGATGTAGACTAATTGCTTGTGGATAATGCCTTAAGTGATAATGATATTATTGGATATCGATTAACTTTAGATATCATCGAAGATCCAGAAAATGATAATGAAGTGGAAGAAAGACCTGTCCTCCTCACTGTAAATATAATTCGAGAAGGTCTTGAACTGTGCAATAAATTGGAAAATCATTTTCTTGTTAATGACACAAATTCTGAACGAGCCTTTAAATTCCAACGTGAGCTGAAGAACTGTATGTCTGGATATTGCGAGCTGTATAAAAAATTAGTGAAATCATCATCGCAAAGTTTAATCACTGATTACATTGTCAGAAGAAAAAAATCAGCACAGAACGAGGGTGAAGCTAATTCTGTTTGTGAAGAACCATTGCCTTTACGATACAAATCTGATGTGCTGACTATCTCTTCTGGTGATGAAAGTGATTTTGCACCAGTTTGCAAACGTTGCCGAATATTGTCTAATAGCGATGATAATTCTGATGACAAAATGTTAAAAAAAAAAATGTTACTGTACTTTTCAATAAAATTAAATGAATAAATCTTTAAAACAAACTTAGGCATTCTTATTTTCCTGAAGCAATGCAATCATTGCTTACCGAAGCAATGCGATCATTGCTTCGGTTTTATGCGTTTTTAGAAAATTATGGAACATATCCCTGATTTTTCAACCTAAGTTAGGCCTTTTTTGTGCAATTTTTTATATGCGGTTTTCTGTGGAACATATCTACCGCATAAAAAGAGACCCAAATGTATATATAAATCAGCCATTAGACCAGTTTTGTTGTATGGAACAGAGACGTAGGCAACAAAGAGAATTCAGAAGCAACAGTTGGAAAGAACAGAGATGAGGATGATAAGATGGATAAATGGAACATCAAGAAAAGAGCATAGGAGGAATGAAAATATAAGGAAGAAGATGGGGGTTAGAAAAATTAGCGACAAAGTGAGAGAAAGTAGGTTGAGGTGCGTTGGTTATGTATGGAGAAGATCAGTAGGCTACCTAATTCAGAGTGTCACAACAATGAAAATGAGGGTAAGAAGAAAAGGAAGACCAAAGAAAAGATAGGAAAATATCAAAAGGGATATGGGAGAAGTTGAAGTGGAAAGGAGGGATGCCCAAGATAGAAATAAATGGAAGAAAATTGTCTCCGAGTGGCAGACCCCATGACTGTCTGAAACTAAAATGCTGAAAAGAAGAAGAAGAAGAAGAATTTACACATTCTCAGATGTTAAGGAGCTAGTTTAACAGTAGTCACTCTGTGTGCTTCTGTGGTGGTTGATAGGAAGGTGTGTGAAAGGGTACAGAAAATTTATAAATCATTATTATAGTTGATGCTCATTACTGATTAAGCATGCTGCAACGGCAAAAACTATTACATTTGTTATGAAAAAATAAGAAATTCTTCAGAATCAAATGCGGCATGCTTTATAAATATAATGAGTGTTACAGTTATTATCTTTTACTTTTGATCTGCTTTTCTTAATTATAACCCTCCCCCCTCAAAAAAAAAAAAAAAAAAAGAAACTTATCTGATCACGTCTTTCTGCTTTGCTGTCTGTTTCTGCAGACAGCAAAATAGATAGTATTTCAGGGAAAATGCAATTAAGAAATTATAACCACCCATTCTCATCTAAGAATTTTCTGACAGTGCCTTGTATATTTATAGTCTTTGTATAGTCTTACAGTTGCTCTTCAGTGAAATTCATCTTATGAACATATGTGTTTTAGGGACCTCCTGAAGAACAAGAAGAGGAATCACCTTTGACTGTAACACAACTGAAGGAAATTGGAAGAAAGCAGAAAGAAGAGTTGGAAAGATTATCAGAAAAACAGGAAGAATCCAGTAAATCTAGCCAAATAGTTCAAGGAATTGACTGGGGCATGGGTAAGGAAGTTAGCTTTTTGATTCAATTATTTCACTGTTGTGATATGAATTTCTGAAATATTTTTAATGATTTCTAAATCACAATAATAATATTGCAGATGAATATGGCATTTTCCAAATTATTGATGGTCTCGGGCCAGCTCTCTCTGATTAGCTAACGGTGGAGATTGGCAGCTTCCTAGTTTCCAGAACTTAGGGTTAAAGCCTTGCCTACTTCCTTTGGATAATAAAAGGCATTAGCAGATTACTTTATTATTTATTTTTTATTTTTCTGCCTTGCAGCTATGCAACTCTACAAGTATGCAGTCTGCACTCTCAACTGATGAGTTTGTTAGTAACTCATCTATTCTTATTAAATAACTTAAGGAAATTATAACGTACAAAGGATATAAATTAAATTAAACTTTAATCTTTATTTCCAATATTTCGTCAACATCACGTTGCCATCTTCACATGAACGTAAAATAAAGACACGTGCACGCAGGCACTACACACAGTAAATGAGGACGAAGCAGGAAGCTATTGTTTCTCCTAAAAGTCCTGATGGTGCCCCCTAGTGAGCTATGTAGGTATTCTTGGCCGTTGGGCTGATGTAAATCTCCCAAATTTTGGGCAGTCTCATGCAACCAAATTTGTTAAGGTTTGGCAAGTTTCTTAGGGTTGAGGCTGATTCCATGAATAGCCTTTCAAATTTGAATTTACTACGGTGTATTACCGTGGCTTTCTTCCACCGTATTCTGTGGCGTGTATCCAGAGCATGGTCTGCAAGACCAGAGTGGCTGTACAGGTGAAACCGGATGTAGTCCTTGTGTTCTGAAATTCTGATATTCGCTGTCCTGCCTGTTTGGCCAAAGTAGGACAGCTTACAGCTGCAAGGGACCTGGTATACACCAGGTAGGTCTAGGGGAAGTGGTTGGTCTTTAGTGGAGCGGATAAGGGACGCCAATTTTCTATATGGTCTATAACACAAGGTCAAGTTGTGTTTTTTTAGGATTTTGGTAATTTTTTCCGAGGTGCCTCGGATGTAGGGAATGGTGATTCAGACTGTGAATCAAATTAGGATGATAACACATACACCTTTAGAATTAGAAAAATTTTTCATTTGGTTACAAAATAAATTATATGTGACAAGAAATTATATTCTCATCTGTATATTCTTGATCTTCATATGTATTGTCTTAAGTTTTGCTTTTCTGAATAAAAATCATTCTCTTTAAAACAGTGATTCTGAATGAATTGTTTATCATTATTAATAACAAACGAAGATATCCTGCTCAATAAGACTGATAAAAGTGTTCAACAAAAGCATATATCACATCAAATTTCTGATATGTAGCCTCAAGGGTTGTACAGGATACTATTATAGTACATGTAAAGCTTACATTATTGCTAACTTCCTATCAACAATCTTTCTTCAAATAAGTCTGTTATCTGTCAGGACTCCAGTATTGTCAGATCTTGTATTTCAGTCATCTAAGACACTTCTTACTGCATCAGCGCACCTTATTCTTGGTCTTATTTCTGATCCCTCATTTCTATCAAAATGACCATGCTACCTGATATTAGCTCTGCTCCCACATTCCTGAATACTTACTATGTTAAGTTCCTTTCTAATAACCTCATTGTCATTGATGCCATCTGTTCACTTCCCTCATTTTTCTGAAAATCCTCATATCTGTGGTCTCCAGTCTTTGGTCAACTGTAACCCAGCTCTCAGATCCATAAGTTAAAATTGACATGAACACTGTATACAGCTATCTTACTCTTTGGAATAATTTCTGTCTTATTCCATATAAATTTATTAAGTTACTTCCTACTATACCAGCTTTGTTAATTTGTTATCTATTTCCATTTTTTAATTTGAAATCTTCACTAAAAATTATGCCTAAATAGCTTAAATTTTTTACTTATTTTATAGTTCTCCATTCAGGATGCAGCTGGTGTTTTTAGTGTTCCTGCCTATTTTCAGTCATTGTGTTCGTTATTGCTGATTTTCATATCAAATTTGTTACAGCAGTTATTCAATTTAAGTAATAATTCTAAATATATTTGAACACACATATATGTGTTCACATTTTATACTTTCTTATATATCAGTGCTGTTTTTGGGATAGAAGCATGGTGATGTATGTGTGTTACACACACACACACTGCTTTATTGTTCAAATGATTAAATTCAAATTACATCTATAGCAAGTCAAGCACAGACTTGACTATTAAAAAATTGCCAATGGACAATTAATTTTTTGTGAAATTGGACTAAAACAGCCGATACTCACTCACGACTAGCAGTACTGTTCGCAGCAATGCACTAAGTATCAAAAATGCAGATATATGAGGCAGTGAACAGTTTCCTTCATGCTGTGCAGATGCAGATCATGTGAATGTTAATTAAACATTCCATCATTTCTGGACATCTGCAAATTTCTGTGCTCAATCTCACAACAGGTGAATATCAATGTCAGTACAACTGATGTAGAGGCAGACATTCCCAAAGTACTTTTTGCATTGGGAAGTGAGCATAACCTTGATTAGAAAGTACACAGAATGGAGCAGGGTTGTTCAAAATCTATCCAATGTACTGTAGTCAGTTAGCATCAGTACGTTGGATAGATGAGCTGAGCAGAAAATATGTTGACAATGCATAGAAACTCACAAGGCAGTATCTGACAAAAGCAATGTATAACTGCATACCAAGGGTTAAGCGAGTAAATAAAGCAGGATTGAAGATGAACAGTGAAATCAAGCCAGCTGTGCTGGACTTTGCAAAAGAAATGCTATGGAGGAGGAACAAGCATTTGGTGGTGATTGGATCCATGAAGTGTAAAGTGCAGGCTAGAAAGGTGACAAGCATGGAAAGAAAGAAAAGGAGCAGTATGAATTGAGCAGAGGAGATTGGCTGGTCAGGACAAGGTTAACTTAAGGGAATTTTTCTGCTATATGGCAAGCAAGAGAAAGAATAATTATGGCAGGTTGACTGGTGGATTGTCATGGTAGTAGAATAACAGTTGCAAAGGATATAGTGGAATTATTGAATGAGCACTTTATCAGCATATATCATTCATTGGTGTAAATGATGCAGTGCAATATATAGAAGGGAGGTAAGTATTAGGAGAATTGGAAGTGAAAAAAATCAGAGGTGTATCAGGTGTTGGTTGGGTTAGATGTTAATAAGGCTGTGTGAGAATGGATGACATATCACCACATATTCTTAAGGAATGTGAACTACAGTTGGCTATGCCCTTGACCTGGTTATTTAATGAAAGTCTTGCAGTGGATAGGGTTCCTAAGGAGTTAAAAGAAGGAAAAAGGAAAAATAGTACAACTCCACAAGCATGGTTCTAGGACAGAAGTTTCCAATTATAGACCAGTCTCTATAACTGCAGTTGTGGTTAAGGTGTTGGAGAGATTCGGATTGGGTTGATGGACATGGCATTCTTTATGATGGTCAGCATGGATTTGTAAAGTAGGTCTGTTTTAACAATTTACTTGCATTTTACAATAGGGTAACGGGTGTGTTAAATAAGAGAGAATCATATAGAGTGATATTCTTGGACTTTGCAAAAGCATTTGATAGATTACACATGAAAAGTTGGTGTATAAGCTGCAGAGAATGGGATTAGATAGTGTATTAGATTGAACGATACCAGCAGGTTGTGTGTGATATAGTAGTGTCTCAAAAAATGAGGGTAACTAGTAGTGTGCCTCAGGGTTCTGTTCTTGGGCCCCTTGCTGTTTAACTTGTAAACAATATATCATGTGGACTGAGTTGGGGATCTTCAGTTGTTTGCTGATGATGCAAAGTTGGGAAGAATTATAGGTAGCACTGCTGATATAATTCCCTTCAGGAAGATTTGAATAGACTTTTTACTTGGACAAAGGAGTGGGGTTGTAGTTTTAATATCAATAAGTGCAAGCTGTTGCATTTTGGAGTGCAGAAATATAAGACTGTGTACTATCTCAATGGTGCCATACTGCAGGAAGTGGATGAAATTAGGGATGTGGGAGTGATGGTTGACAGTGGACTGAAGTTTTGGAGGGCATATTGCTAGTGTTGCAAAGGCTGTACATTGTAGTTTGCTGTGATAAGAAGCACTCTAGCATGTAGGGATAAGGAAGTGGTTGTACCATTGTATAAAGCACTGGTCAGACTACACTTGGACTATGTGCTCAAATCTGGTCACCTGGTTTTCAGTGTAATGTGGAGACATTGGGGAGGGTTCAGAAGCGAGTAATTAAGACACTGTGAGGACTTTAGACTGCTGGGTATAGAGAGAGGTTGAAAAAAATTGTGGATTGCAGAGTTTGGTGGATAGGAGGAAAAGGGGTAATATGAGACATTTAAGTTGGTGAGGAGATTTTATCAGATTAATCCAGATTAAGAGTAGAAAGCAAGAGAGGAAAAACCAGAGGTCATCCCTGGAAGTTATGTAAGAGTGTGGTGAAGAAGGATGTGAGGAGTAGATTTTTTACATGGGGAATTGTCAGTGAATGGAATGCATTACCAGAATGTGTTAATGGAAGAAGTGTTAAGGATTTTAAGATTTGGTATGATAAATAGGTTGTCAGTTGAATGAACCTCCCACAATGAGTCTGCTGACTCCATGAAGGGTGTAATTATAATAAAAATGCAGGCTGTCAGAAAAGGGAGAGAAATTCATATCTTAACCAGATTGTGACATGACACATAATTAAGAGCAAAGAATGGAATGTATTATGCAATTTTTCCATTGTTAAAAAATTTCAAAACTCAGGGCCTGCACGGATGGTTATGGCTTTAGTTTTGTGAGTGACTGATTAATTTTTGTAGACATTTTGGATCACAGCATCGCAATAAATTCTCAGTATTATCCTTATCTCCTAATAATACGCTAACCAAATCCAAAAGGCTGCGGGGTTCGAATCCCGCTGTGGGCATGGATGTTTGTGATTTTTTTGGAAATACTAGTGGTGGTGGTCGGCGGTAATGGCGTTGGTGCAGTTGTGGTCAGTTGGTGGATTGAGTGGTGGAGACAGAGTTGTAGAGAAGGTGCCCTCCCTTGATGAGTCTTTGGACTTCCTGGAGGTGTCAAATAATAATAAATCCATTTACATCTTTCTCTTAACACGTCAGGTTTAATTGCCGTACATGTGGTCAAGTAACTTGACTTTGTACAGACCTAATATATATATATATATATATTTATATAATATATTATTATTATTATTGTATGGGCACCTCCATGGAGTCTGAAGACTCATTGTGGAAGACCCAAGCTATCCACACAATCTATCATAACTCTTCTTGAACCCATTAACAGACAAAGCACTCACAACTGACACTGGCAGCCCATTCCACTCATTCATAACTCTCAAAACAAAAAAATCTAGTCCTCACATCCTTACTAATCACACCTTTATTCAACTTCTAGGGATGACCCCTTGTTCTAGTCCCTCCAGACAAGTGCTAAAACATTTCCCCTGCATCAATCCTATAAAACTCTTTAAGCAACTTAAATGTTTCTATTATATCTTCTCTTTTTCTCCTATGAACCAAATCCTGCAATCCACACACACCCTCAATTTGCCTTCATATGGAACATTCCACAGACTACACACCATCTTGGTCACTCGCCTCTGAATCTTCTCCACTGCTTCCACATCCCCAAGAAACCCAGGAGACCAGACTTGAGCACAGTAATCCAGATGTGGGCATATCAAGGCCTTATAAAAAGAAATGACAACTTCCTTATCTCTACTTGTTAATGTGTTCTTCAGTAACCAAGTAATCTTATAGGCTACCTTAGCAGTATGTGTTCTAAACTTTAACTGCCTACCACTGCCCCTAAATCTCTAGTTTCATCTTTCTCCTGGAGTACACTGCTTGTAATCTATTTATTCCAAATTACATAACTTTACATATCACCACATGAAACTGATAGCCATTTATCTTTTGCTCATACTGACAGCTTATTTAAATTGTCCTGCAATCCTCCACATCACCTTGATTAACTATTATTCTACCTAATTTTGCATCATCAGCAAACAACTGAATATTTCATTTCAAGTTATTTCCTGTATCATTTATGTATAAATTAAACAGCAATGGACCAAGCACTGAATCTTGTGGTACACTTCACTAGTCACCTGTTTATGCCTCGATTCTGCTCCTCCATATACCACTTTTTGATAATGGCCAGCAGCTACCCTCTTATCCACTTAACCAGTGATATATTCATCCCCATTTGTTCTAATTTGTGTATCAGAGTTCCTTGTGGTATTCTGTCAAATGTCTTTGCAAATTCAGCAGAATCACCATATAGCATTTCCTTTATGGATACTTTGTTGTTACTCTATTATAAAAAGTTAGTAAATTATTAAGGCATAACCAACCCTTCACAAAGCCATGTTACCTCTCATACAGTATCATATTTTTATCCACCAATTCTTGAATTCTATTTTTGACCAATTTTTCCAGTGTTTTTACCACTACACCTACTGATTAGTATATAATTTGCTACTGAAGTCTTAAAAACCTCCCTTATGTAAAGGAATTATTTTACCCTCTTTCCACTCTCTTGGAACTCTACCAGTACTGAAACTTAAATTAAAGAGCCTAGTCAGATGCATTGCCAGTTCCCTTGCACATTCTCGCAAAACCTGAGCTGATATCCCATTTAATCCCACCGCTGTATTTACATTGAGATTCTGCAAATCTTAAGAACTTCCAATTCATCCACCTCTGTTCCCGCATTAGTATCTGTCACATATGTTAAAGCAGTAACCTTACTGTATATATAGAAAGAGAGAGAGAGAGAGAGAAGTTAGACTTCAAGAATACTGCTTGATGCAAATCAAACATATTAATTATTATTTTATTTATTCTTATGGCAAAAGGAATACAGAACAGCTACAAGTCAATGTCCAGTCTGGAAAGCCAATCCAAGGCCTCATCCGTCACCTTGTGGATGTCCTGTAGTCCACCAACGTGAAATTGGTGTCTTGGGCAGTCGTTCATAATATGAGTAATAGTTTGAGCCATGGGAGAACAATCACAATAAGGGTGGTCTAATAGTCTCCATTTATGTAGTAGGTAGCCACATCTGCCCTGGTTAGTTCTGATCCTGTTGATTGATGACCAAATTTTCCTAGAAAGAGCAAAACCAGGCTGCAGAGCACAGGGATCTTCTACCAGGAAGCCATTTGTTGGGAGATTATTGGAGAATACTGGAGAAGTACCAGCATTCTCTCCACATGCCAGCTGTTGATGGCAGGGCAGCTGAAGAGAGTTTGTCCATGGACCAGAAAGGCTTTCTAGATTTTAGGCAAAGACTAGGTGGATTTATGAGAGTCTGGTGCAGGGGCAGGAGTGGGTTGCTCATTGCTTTATTAAATTTTTTAATCGAGGCTTGTCTTCTCCATATGTTTGGTGGAGCAATGTTAGATAGGACAGGCAGCCAGGAGAGATGGATGCTTCTCACTGTCCCACTAATTGTGTGCATGGTAGAGTTTAGCTGGGTGTCTATAATGTTAGTGTGTGCACTTCTTTCCCAGACAGGAGAACAATATTCTGCTGTAGAGAATGCGAGGGCTAGTACAAACAACCTTAGAACCTACACCACAACCCCAGGTTGTTCCTGCAAGCCTTGAAATGATATTGTTTCTCGTTTTAACTTTGTTGAACAGGTTGGTTATGTGCCTTTTATAGGTTAGGCTTCTGTCCAGGCTCACTCCAAGGTATTTTGGGTGAGGCTCGTGTTCTACTATTTTTCCACAGAAAGAAAGGTTGAGGTGTTGATTCCCCTCTGCATTGTTCAGGTGAAATACTGTGGACATAGTTTTTGTTGGATTTGGCTTCAAGTATCACTGCTTGAAGTACTCTTCCAGGATTTTGGGGTCTGTATTCAAGGTTAATTCCAGGTTGGCAAAGGAGGTAGATCAATGTAGGATTGCTAGATCATCAGCATACATATACTTGCTTGAGCTGGTATGTGGTAAGTTGTACACATAGATGTTAAAGAGTAAAGTGGATAACACAGAGCCCTGTGGGAGACCGTTGTGAAGGAATCTGGGCCTGCTCTTTTTTCTGCAAATATGGACCCGGATCTTTCTGTTGGAGAGAATGGATTCAAAAAGCTGGAAAGTTTTTTTGCACCTTATAATATTTCTTAGCTTTAGGAGGAGGCCCCTGATCCAGACTGTGTCATAAGCTGATGTTAGGTCAATGAAAGTGGCTCTGGATTTAAGTTTCTTCTGGAAGCTTGCTTCAATCTGTGTTGTCAGGTCCAGGACCTGGTCACAACAACTTCTTCCTGGTCTGAAGCCAGCTTGTTCAATCGGGAGTGCTCCTCGATGCAGGAGAATTCTTTCAAAGAGCTTAAAGGTGGAGCAAAGCAAGGAGATAGGTCGTAGATTTTTGACATCATTTGGATCTTTACCTGGTTTGGACATGGCAATTATTTTGGCTTCCCTCCACAGATTTGGTAGTTTTCCAGCCATTATAATTTTTGAGAAAAGGACGGCCAGCCATATTTGGCCTTGTTGACTGAGATGTTTTAGAAACTCAGAGAGGATACCATCCACTCCTGCAGCCTTGCCATTCTTGGTGAGTTTTAAGGCTACCTGTACGCCCAGTACCTCTTCTCGAGATATTGGGTGTACAAGTTCAGGAAGCTTGGGGCCTGTCTTCAGGATTTGTCTGATGGAAGATTGCACAGTAATTTTCTTGATAGAGCTGGGACATATCTTGGAGGTTTTCAATAAATGATTAGCCACTTGATCAGGAGTTATCTCTGTTGTTTTGTGTGTTGTTGGTTCTGTCCCACCTAATTTTCTCAGAAGTGATGACCAGCTTTTCCGGCTAGATGTGGTGAAATCGAGTTCATGGATTGTTGAGATCCACCTTTCCTTTCTGTTTTTATCCAGCATTGCTATGAGCTCCTTATCAACAGTTGGGTCTTCAGTCTCTTCATATTTGACTGAAAGTTTTCCTCAGTTTCTCTACTTCAGCATGGGATGTATTGTTTTCTGTAGCCTTTAGGAATAGAGGTTTTGGCTGCAGTTAGTTTGACAAATCTTGGACAGCAATTAGGGGTGGTTGGAATTGCTCTAATGGTTTGCTCGATTTGTTTCTGAAATGCATTCCAGTTGGACCTGCGAAGGTTCCATCTAACGATTGGTGTTCTGCTGATGACTGGGATTGATGTGCCTTTCTCTATTAGTGTAGGACAATGTTGAAGATGGTTCTGGTTGTTTGCAAACAGTGGTCTTCAGAGACTATGCACAGATCTGGGTTGTAGGTTCTGTTCCATCTGGCTGAGTGGAGACTGTATTTGATTTACAATGCATGGCATCGTAAATCAAATACAGGTTATATGTATCCATCCAGTTAACTAGATTATTACTTTCCTGGTTGTTAGAGGAATAGCCCCACAGAGTGTGATGAGAGTTGAAGTCACCAACATAGATAGCAGGGTGAGATGGTGGCCGGTCCATCTGATCAGGCCACGATCGATGGTGGTTTGTAGACACTATAGATGATGGTATTTTGAACTTTAATACCTATGGAGTATTCTGCATCAGGTAAACTTTGGGTTATGTTCTTGAGGCCAGGCTGCATGTAGGCCTCCAGGCCATGCTTGGGATGGCAGTTATAAGACACGAGAATTAGGCCTGGGATCTTTAGTCTATTGAGGGCTGTGTCAGGCACATGGGTTTCCTGGAGAGCCAAGACCCAATTGCTTTGTCTTTGGCTATTTTGCTGATGACTTTGGATTTAGATAGTACTTCTATGTTTAAGGTACATATCTTGAGAGAGTGTTGTTTAGGGGACTGTAACATATTTTTCGAAGCTTGCCCTCCACCCAAACAAGCAACGCGATCCTTGTTATTCCGGGCAACGATCGAGATGGCATGGAGCTTTTAAAGTTTATTCATCATAGTTGCTGTAAATGGTCCAGGAGACTTGGTACCTTTGGATGCCTTGTTTGAGAATTAGCTTCATGTTACCTGTGATTCATCTCTGGGGCTTCTTTTGTCTGAAGCACCAGCAATGTAACACTACTGGTGGGGGGACACAGGAAGGCTGTCTCAATCCCCCCCATAGTAAATTATTGACATGCTATGATAAAAATTACTAGGCAATTTAAACTACCCTCATACATTATTCATCTCAGATTATATTTTAGTAAATAATATTTTATACATGCAGAGTGTGTCAAAGTCTTTGTCTTTGAACATCTGATCCCCATCTTTCTTTGTGTGAATTTCCGAGATGAGAGGTTAGTGAAGTATACTAATAAACCCCCCCCCCCCACACACACACACTTTATATCTTTCAGTTGTTGAATTAGGCAGTAATGTTAGTATTACACTTTTTTTTTTTCTTCTTTTTTTTTTGTTTTCTTGTCATTCTCTTTCAACAATTACTGATCAGTCATATATATTTATAATACATATGAAAATATTCTGGAGGCTTAATATTGTAGATGTCTGGAATAATTATGTTGAAAGATTGCTAAATGAAACTAGCCATGACAGTATGGCTATAGAAAACATTCAAGAGGAATGCAATCAAGGGTACATATTAATATTTGAGGTGTAAAAGTCATCAAATGCCTGAAATGTAGAAAGGCAGCTGAAGTAGATGATATTTTACCAGAATACTCAAAATATAGAGGTAAGAAAGTTTTGTAGTGGCTATACTGCATAATTCAGAGCACTAGGCCAGAAGGTCAAACTCCAGATGATTGGAGTAAAGCTATCATAATTCCCATCTATAAAATGAGGAATAAAGTTGAATATGACAGTTGCAGAGCATCCTTTCTTTTAATGTTGCATGGTGATCAGCATTCATTTTAGAAATTATGGACTTTACAACCGTGTTATAAATAACTATTTTAATTTCCCAACGTTTTGACCATCATCTGGAGTATATACAAGGACAAGCTGAGTTACATTTCATAGAGTAAGCTAAAGAAACAATGATTTGATCACCATTTATTCTACTGGCATGACCTCCAGTGAAAAAAAAAATTCACATAAAATTACAAATTAATTATTTAGAAACAATATCAAAGCTAAATTCTATTTAAGATAACACAAGAGAAACATTCTTTCTTATAGATAGTTTTCTTACAGTAACAATGATGTCCTATTTTTAACATTACAATTGTTATATTAGATTTAGGATTCCGGATTATCTACAGTCCTGTTTATAGTTAACTCTTAGGGAGAAAGGTTCCATGGGTAGAATATGTGCCTTCCATATGCTTGGGATTTTTAGACCATCATTATTGTTCAGATTGGGGGTTGATAAGAATCTCACAGGCTTCCTTAAATTTGCATTCATACCATGTTTTGGTGTGATGTAAACAAATGGTGCTTTTCCAGTCAATTCTACGTAAAGTGTTCAGGGCATGATCAGAAAGGCCAGCTTCACCATAGTTATTATATTTAATGTGTCGTTTATGTTCCTTTTGTCCGATAGGAATTGTGCGTCCTGTTTCCCCTATATATGGTAGATTACAGGTGCAATAAATACGGTATACTCCAGGGTGGGCCAGCGGTGGGAGTGGGTCTTTGGATGAGTTGAGTAAGCTTTTTAATTTTGCAGGAGGTTTAAAGGTGGCTTTGAGGTTGTATTTCTGTAGCATTCTGTTTATTTATCTGATGTCCCTTTAATGTAAGGAATAGTTATAGTTTTATTGTAGTCTGGTTTATCTTTGTTTTTTATTGAGGTCTTATAGAGAATTTTGTTAATAGTGTTTTGGCTGTAATCAATTTTTTAGAAAAGTATTGCTGATAACTTTAAGTTCGTCTTTCAGCACTTGTTCATTGGAGCAGATCTTCAAAGACCCGTTTTTTAGAGTATTAATGACACCTACTTTTTGTGTTGGGTGGTCGTGGTAGGAGTTCATGTGTATATATTGGCCACTATGTGTCGGTTTCCAGTAAACAGTGAAGAAAAGACTGCCAGAAGGAAGACGAGTGACAAGTGTATCTAGAAACGGAAGTGTGTTCTGTTTTTCAATCTCAATTGTGAACTGTATGCGTTTGTGTTGTTTGTTTAGGTGGCTAAGGAAAGTGTCTGGCAGCCATGGGGAAAGATCGTGAAGGCATTGTCAATGTATCTAAGCCAGACTTTGGGTTTTAAAGGAGAAGAATCTAGAGCATGTTGTTCAAAATGTTCCATATCCTTCTCTGAAGAGAAATTGAAGCACCATTTCTCTTGGCAGATGGCTCCAGATTTATAACTGCGCTAGCTTCTCCCTACTTTGAACACAAGTTACCACTACACGCGTTCTCCTAGCCGATGAAAACAAAGCTGTTCCAGCACTAGAGGAGGAGCTTTCCGGCACGCTGAACCACGACCTTTGTACGATTCTCTACGACATCTCGTGCACTTCGGCAGAAAAAGAATTTGATAAGATATGAAGTCGGCACATCAACAAATTTTATAACTTGAAAAAGTACTCTACCTCCGAATCACAACAACCACTCAACACTGTAATCAACTTTTCTTCTGTTGTTTTGAAGCCTGAAGCACTCAATGCTCTTGCACATGGGCTAAATTTCGCCATTTCTCTTAAAGAAATACTGGCCGAAGAAATAATGATCTAGATAGAACGTGGTATCTGCAACCTTCCAAACCATATCGCCAACAATATCAGACTAGATGTAGCCTGTGTTCTCACTAAAGCAAGACACCAAAAATCAACATATCCAGTTTCAAAAAACCAACATATCCAAAGGTGAATATAATGCTCTACAAGAAATGAAGAAAAACAAAGAAATAGTAATCACCAAAGTGGATAAGGGAAATGCCACTGTAGTTTTCAACCAAACGTATTACACAGGTAAGTTTAATGCTTTATTATTAGATCGGGCTCCCTACCTCCCTATTGAATATAATCCCACCAGCTCTCAAATTAGAACACTCCATAGGCTCCTTAAGAAGGTCACTTCTTGGCCTGTGGAAGTTACCAACAAACTAAAACCCTTTAACTCTAGACCCCCCCCATGCCCCCCTCGAATATATGGACTTTCAAAACTACATAAGCAAAATGTGCTATTACATCCCATAGTGGATGGCATTGATTCCCCTACATATAAATTAGCCAGACATTTAGCCAAAGCACTCTCACACACTATACTGGCAACACACCATCACACATAAAAAACTCAGCCCACTTCAAAGCCAGTATAGAAAACCTCTCACTCCAACATACTGACATAATGGTTAGTTTTGACGTCTCCTCCCTATTCACAAATGTCCCACTCAAGGAAACCTTAGAGCTCATCCAAGCCAAATTTTCTCCCACTATCTCAGCCCTATTTCAATTCACAATGAGCTCAGGCTATTTCGTTTGGCAAGGAAAATTCTACAAACACATAGAGGGGACAGCCATGGGTTCACCACTCTCCCCACCCTTGGCCAACTTCTTTATGGAGACTTTTGAAGAGAAAGCCTTAAACTCTACCCCACAAAAACCCATTGTTTGGCTTCGCTACGTGGATGATGTGTTCGCTATTTGGCCACATGGCTCAGATACACTCCACTCCTTCTTAACACACTTAAACAATCAACACCCCCAGAATTCAGTTCACCTTGGAAAAAAAGGGAAAACAACAGCCTCCCTTTCCTAGACACTCTAATCACTCGCCAGCCTGATGGGTCCTTGATTTTCTCTGTTTATAGAAAACCCACCCATACAGGCAGATACATTCACCAGCAATCCCACCCACCCCTCACAACAATATAGGGTTATTAAAACACTATATAACAGAGCAAAATTAATCTGTTCAGATGACAATGCCTTAACTACGGAACTAAACATCATCCTTAATACTTGTATTATATCTTAGCCAATGGCTATAACCCCCAAAAAATCCAAAAAATATTAAAACCAGTAAACCACAACCCCCCTTCACAATAAAGATTACACCAAATCCATCACCATTCTCTACATCCGGAGCACTTCTGAAAAAATAACCAAAATCCTAAAAAAATACGACCTGACTTCTTGTTACAAACCATATAAAAAATTGGTGTCCCTTATCTGCTTCACTAAAGACCAACCACTTCCCCTAGACTTACCTGGGGTATACCAGGTCCCTTGCAGCTGTAAACTGTCCTACTTTGGACAAGCAGGCAGGACAGCTAATATCAGAATTTCAGAACACAAAGACTACATCCGTTTTCACCAGTACAGCCACTCTGGGCTTGCAGATAATGCTCTGGATACCCGCCACAGAACACATTGGAAGAAAGCCAAAGTAATACACCGCAGCAAGTTTATGTATGAAAGATTATTCATAGAATCAGCCTTAGCTCTAAAAAATGTTCTAAACCTCAACAAATTTGGGTGCATGAGACTGCCTCAAATTTGCGAGACTTGCATTATGAGAACATCAGCCCAACGGCCAAGACAACCCAATATAACCCACTAGAGGGCACCATTAGGACTTTAGGAACAGCAGTAGTTTTCTCTCTTCTACCTCATTTGCTTTTTGTAGTGCCTGCGTGCACATTTCATAGCTGTATGTTTCCATGAAGATGGCAATGTGACTTCCGAAATATAGGAAGTATTTATTAAAGTTTATTTTAATTAATATTCCAGTATACGTTGCAAATTCCTTAAATAATTTAATAGTAACAATATTTCAGTGCTGACCAGTAATAAATTAATTTTGAGAAAAATTATTGATAGAAGATTAGCAGTATTGTAAACTTACGAGTAATCATGTACACCCCTTGAGGATACATATCAGGAAATTGATGATATATAATTTTGAAAATTTCTCCTGTTGGATTTTACTCTTGAATCTGTAATATTTATCTGTACATCTGCATATGCACACATTTTATTCTTGTCATTTTTTCATAGGAGAAGATGCTGAAGAGGATAATTTAACAGAAAACCCATTTGCACTTTCTACCTGTAATGAAGATTTGTATCTCGATGATCCTAAAAAATCTTTAAGGGGATGGTTTGAGAGAGAAGGTGAGTTATATATGCATTTCATTTAGACATGTAAAAGAATTTAATAGATAAAATTTTACCTTAGTAATTAATAGGTAACACTGAATCACACACACATTTCACATCTGAAATTGGAAATATGTTAATTGCATAGCTGTTATCTAGCTTTATAGTTCATTTTAAATTGAAAAAATTTCTTAATTAGTCTCAGTAAAGGAGAGTGCTTAAATTAATTCTTTTACTCCTGCTCCTTATATGTTCTTCTGGACATTGCTAAGAAGGCATAGTGATCAAAGAATATACCAGACTGATAAATAATTTGTAGCACCATTTCACTATCCTGTAATCAATCCTATAACTGGATAGTGAAATGGGTGCTACAAATTATTTGATATTTGTCAAGGAAATCAGTTATGAAACAACTTGGAAAGTTTTTCATTATAAATTACATTTGACAAATTATATTCTTGTTTAATTCTTTACCCAAGTGTAAGCAAACAGTGTTTGCATATGAAGCTTTATGCGCACTTTGCTTGCTTATACTTGGGTAACAAATTAAACATGAATATATACTTTGTAACCAAGTGAAAAAACAGAAAATTCTTTCATTAGCACTCAGTAGCCACTTTATCAAGAATCCACCTAATATAAGTAGCACTCCCATTTGCTTTCACAAGTTCTACAACTCACTTTGACTTTGATTCTATAGATGATCAAAATTCTTCATCAGCCCATGAAAAATAGATCTCAATTTAAAAAGGGAGGGGCAGCGAATCTTAAATTATTTTGCATTATAATGATGATTTCCATTGGAATTCAGATTAAGGACTACATGCATAATGTAAAGAGAAACTATAATATAATGTAAACCAATTAACACTGATGCATCAGTGTTAATTATTATTTCATTATTTCTAATTCCCTGCATTATTCCCACTGTATACATTTAGAAACATTGGCCCATGCTACTTTCTCCATAATGCCTTTTCATCAGTCTATTATAACATAAATGAGAGTTTGATTAATCAAACCTTTTCTTTTCTTCATTTGTTTTGTTTCCTTCAAGCAGCCAGTTTCATTGCTTACTTACTCACTGTTTTCTATTTTATACAAATAGAACTAATGCAAGGGTGTTTGCTATTACTGTTCAAATGATCAATGATGTTTTGCATTGTGTTATTAGATGTTATTTGACTATTGTGGTGTGTTTAATTCTGGAGATTTCTTTACCCAGGTTTCTTTTCAGGTATCAGTATTTTCCAGCCATATGCATTTTACTGGCTAGTTATTTTGTTGTCTTGGTATGTTCTTGACATCATTTTGTGAAACCACTATCGCTTTAATTTAGTGTTAGTGCTGCTCCAAAATTTGTGCTACACTTGTCAAACTTAAACAATTGGTTTGGCAGGTCTGAATGCTTGCTTAAAACTTTAAAACTCCTATCTTGAGCTTTGACACATTGCTTTGCTGAATGAATGAATTCTCATAAGTTTAATGCTGTCTTATTGTTACTAGAAATGTTAGTCCACTTTCTTCTGCCTCTTTTCAGTCATCTCCCATGACGTATATATCTGAACGAACTAATTATTTGGAAACAGGAATTATCAAAATGGTAGAACTGCTCATGCACCTTGTATGTTGACATAAATCTAAATTCTTCAATTTTTTGGTTAGCACTATTGTCATAGCAAGAATTGTATTTCCTGATTTGTCTAAGAAATGTCTAATATCTATAAGGTATAGATCTTAGCTAACAAAAGGGATATGTCATTGCAATAAGTGAAAAAAGGTTCAACATGGTCATTATAAACATGTTATCTTTTCTTTATATTTCAATGCCCCAGTGCAGATGAATTGAATTTTTTATATTATTACTTTTGGATGGTGTTGGTAATTCATTCTAGGATTATAAGCAAAAGTAACACTTTTAAACCTATTTTTGTCTTATTTACTCTGGAGTTGCAAGGGCTCTCTCTTGACTTATAAGCCTTGTTTGTCTCTACTCAGATGTTTCATTTGTTCCAATGGAATCTTGTCAGATTAGTCTCGGTTGACCTTAATGTAATTTCATAATGCAGTATCATTATATATATATATAATGATATGTATAATGTTTGTTTTTTTTATGTATTATGTTCTTGTTCTTTCAAGCACTAAATAATTCAGTGGAATAATGGCAAACCAGCAGCATCATACTAAAAAAAAAAAAAACTTGGTGAGAAAAGAACAAATATTGGATAAAAAGTTACCACATATAGAATAAACTGACACATTTGACAGAAACGGATTTTTTTTTTTTTTAAATGGATGATGTATATGGTGATAAAATAATTGCTTTTCATCTAAATACAAGGATGTGTTTAAAACTGGTAAAGTAAAATGTATAGATAACGAATTAGTATTTGGTGAAAGTTGCATTTCTGCAATGCAGTCCTATCCAGTTGACATCTAATAATCACTTGATTGGAATATGAAAACCATACACTCGAAGAAGATTGTTTTATTCTAGTAGAAATTATGATGTACACACAGGAGTGGCTGTTATATTTAAAAAAGTTTTGTTAATCTGAATTACATCTTATGAAAATGATGGCAATTAGAATAAAAAGCAAAGGAGCATCCATGGAAGTTAAGTTTGTGTGTGGTTAAGAAATAGGCACAGGCTATTATAAAAAATTATCAGGTATTTATCATATAGCCTGTGCCTATTTCTTAACCACACACAAACTTAACTTCCATGGACGTGCCCTTATCCTTTACCTACCTTCCATATAACGATATAATGAAAAATTTCATTAACCAATATTCTGTGACACCCTTTCAGAAGTTTATAGACTTTTATCATATCATCCAACTTTATCCTGTTTGCCAGTATCTGCAGCCTATCTGTCACTCTCAATCTGTCGTAATCTACATACCACAATCCTAATAACATCTTTGTAACTCTTCTTTGCAGTGCAACCTTTCCAGCTTCATCACCTTGAAAACCAGGTGGCTAAAGTTGTGCACAGTAGTCCAAGTGTGATCATATCAATGCCTTATATAAAGAGGCAAAATTACTTAAATGTGAACATCTTACAATATAAGATATTGGTGCATTAAATGGCATAGTCAGCAGGATAGATTATAATTTAACTTTAATTTTGCATAAGAAATTCAGCAAGAAAGGTTAAGAAAACATTTTTTGTTGTTGTTTTATTTTTTTTAGGTATTGCTTAGTGATGACCACTGATCAGGAGCACTGTGTGTGTGTGTGTGTGTGTGTGTGTGTGTGTGTGTGTGTGTGTGTGTGTGTGTGTGTGTGTGTGTGTGTGTGTGTGAGGGAATAATTCTCTGCAAAATTTCAGTGGAGAATATAATGAGAGTATTGAATATTTTTTTTTCAGATTGCAGAAAAAGAGATTGGAAAATGGTTAGGTGATCAGTTAATGCTTGTTATAAAATCTAAGATTTATGAAAAGCAAAGACTTTTCTTTACACCTCCAGAAAGCTCAGACAAGCCCAAACTTATAAACAATTCAAGGGGGAAAAAAAAGCTTGAGTTTGGACCAGATCTCCAGAATATATATTCTTGTATGCAAAGCCATAATGAAATAGTATCAGAATTTTATGATAAGCTGATTAATTTAGTGCATGCTTTTTGAATAGAAGAAAGTGAAGCTGACTTTATTGAAAAAATTATATTTTTTCAATTTCATAGTAGTCTTAAGCTTGATTTGCAAAGGGCTGTATACAAAAAAGGCATTATTAATGTAATGGAAGCTTTGGAGTCTCCCTTAACCTCCCTACCGGCCAATGTGGATGAAATAGTGACATCAAATTGCACTTCTTATCCATGTTATTCAATGGGTTTTAGAGCTTCGTATCCAGATTTATCTCTATGTCTATAGGCGTCGTGGCCGGTTGGGGGGGGGGGGGTTAAAGGAAGAAAGCTTAATGGAAAGTTTAAATGCACCTCAACCAAAGCATATGCATATTGTAGAGTAGCCAAACTCTAAATTTCCTGTTAATCTCCCTAAACAAAAGAAGCCTTCTGCATCTTGTAGTACAGATTCAGTCTAAACAGAAGTAGACAGCCTAAGGACTGAATTAATCAAAGAGATGGATTTAAAGTTAAAATCTTCTGCCATAGCATAGGAAAATATTTTGAAGATAGTTACTGAATTG
The DNA here is from genome assembly GCF_054136105.1 of Typopeltis vanoorti. Lineage (NCBI taxonomy): Eukaryota > Metazoa > Arthropoda > Arachnida > Uropygi > Thelyphonidae > Typopeltis > Typopeltis vanoorti. Next base: position 46,994,348 of record NC_143565.1, on the reverse strand, counting down.
AAAGCTGATCTCTCACATGGCAGGAGCATCACGAGCTAGAGGAAGTAAAAGATTTTCTGGAAAATGACAAATCAGATATTATAGATCTGTCCAAATTGCCCAAATAAAATTAAAAATCTTCCTCACAGTCCTTCTCATCTCTCTTTAAATATAGTGCAAAAACAGGCTAAGTCAAAGTCTTGTTCTTCGAAAGGTTTATGTCCTAATCAATATCAAAGCTTTCTTGACTTCAAAATTTTTTAACTACCTTAGTGTCTTCAGAAACAGAACCATTAAATATGGTAAAAGGCTTTGTTGCAGGTATTCCTTGTAAAATATTGTTTAATACAGATGCTTTTAGAGACATGGGAATTCTTTTCCTCACTTATTATACTGGGTACAGATGTAATATTAAAGGAATTTTTAGTCAGGAGATTAAAGCTATTCAGAAAGCTGCTATGAATCAGGCACTCTGACTCTATTAGGGGTAGAATATCAAAAGTTTTCTTATGCAGCTACACTTTCTAAAGTTTCTGATCCATTTTCTCCTGATTCCTTGATCCCTGAGTTTATTCTTTTGAAGTAGAGAATAGGAAATCTTCAGAATTTTTAAGTGAGGATTCTATTCCATTTAAGGATTTGTTACACAAAATACTTAAAGCAATAACATCAGAGAATGATAAAATGAAAGGGATAACTTGTGTGAATACTTTGAAAAAGAAATTTGGTGATTGTTTTTCAGAAGGAATATTGGGACTGTCTGAGACCAATGTTGTAGAGCAGGAGTCAGCAACCAGCAGGCTACATGCAAACCAAAAATTCATTTTTGGTGGCCCATAAAAGGTTGACCGTACTTACATGGCATGTGGCCCGAATGGTGAATTATAAATAATACATGTTATCATCATCATCATCAAATTCCTGACATGTACCCTCAAGGGGTGTGCAGGATATGATAGTACTTCACGAAAAATTTACATCATTACTAACTTCCTATCTACAATTTTCCTCCAAATCAGTCTGTCACTTGTCAAGACTCCAACATTATCAGATCTTATATTTCTATCGTCTAAGGCACGTTGTACCTTATCAATCCACCTATATCTTGGTCTTCCTTTGGGTCATTTTCCTGCCAACCTGGCAGAGAACACTTGTTTTGCTAATCTTTCCTCGCCCATTCTGTTTAAGTGATCATATCACCTGAGATTAGCTCTGCTAATTCATTCCCAGATGCCGACGATGTCAAGTTCTTTCCTAATATCCTTGTTTTTAATATGATATTGCCATTGATGTCATCTGTTTAAGCCTCTAATAATTCTCAGGGCTCTCATATCTGTGGTCTCTAGTCTTTGGTCAATTGTTTTACTTCTGACCCAGCTCTCAGATAAATAAGTTAAAACTGGTTTGAACACTGTCTTGTATATAGCTAATTTAGTGTTCCGACTAATTTCTCTCTTATTCCATATGAATTTATTCAATTGACTTCCTACCATACCAGCTTTGTTGATTCTGTTGTCTATTTCCATGTTTAATTTACCATCTTCACTAAAAATCGTGCCTAAGTAGCTGAAAGGTTTTACTTGTTCCAAAGGTTCCCCATTCACAACACAGTTGACATTTTCAACAATTCTACCTATTTTCATTATCTTTGTCTTTTTAATGCTCACCTTCATACTATATCTATTACAACAGTTATTCAATTTAGTCAGGGACTCTTGCAAACTTGTAGCAGATTTATTTAGAAGTATAACATCGTCCACATAAAGCAAAGAGCTAACATTAACATCTCCAGTTCTGATATCATGTTTAATACCACTTTCCTTCATAATGTGATCCATATAGATAATGAATAACAGAGGGGATAATGTACATCCTTGTCTCATACCATATTTAACATTAAACCATCTTCCTGTACTTCCTTCAATTCTAACTGCCGACTTACAACTCAAATACAGACTAAGTATTGTTTGATATAATGCCCCACTGACACCATATAACTGTAGCGTATTGAATAGCTTCTCTCTTGGCACCTTGTCATATGCCTTTTCCAGATCGACAAAACTTAAATACAGATCTTTGTTATGTTCCCATGCTTTCTCAACTATTTGTCGTAAAGTGAAGATCTGATACTGACAGACTCTATTTGGCCTGAATCCGGCTTGTTCTTCACCAAGCTTTTCTTCCACAATTCTTCTCAACCGTTTCTCAAGTATGCTTGTATAGATCTTGCCAGGAACACTCAGTAGGTAAATACCTCTGTAATTCTCACATTCAGTTTTATTTCCCTTTTTTATATATGGGTACTATTAGAGCTCTACTCCAATCATCGGGAATTCGTCCTTCTGTCCAGGCTTTCTGAACTATGCAGTGTAGCCACTGTAAGACTTTTATACCACCATATTTCAGCATTTCTGGTCGAATATCATCTACTCCTGCTGCCTTTCCATGTTTCAAGCCTTTGATGGCTTTTTCTACTTCAGGTAGGGATATGTATTCCTGACTGTATGCCTGTTGTCTGTTTTTTACCACTGTGCAATCACTGCTTGTTTCATTTAGCAATTTTTTGAAGTAATTACTCCATACTTCAGGGATATCTTTTTCTCCTGTTTCCATGTAACTTTTATCATCTCTAACTCCTTTTACAGCACTCTTTCCTCCATTTCTAAGCTTCTTCAACAGCCTCCAGAATATTTTGCCACCTTCTTGATATTTATTTTCTATGTTCTTGCCAAAGTCCTCCCATGACTTTTGTTTAGCTAGTTTTACACAGTGTTTAGCTTTCTTACATTTGTCTCTGTATTCTCTAAGAGCACAAGCTGACTTATTTGCCAGGAACTTTTGATATGCTTTCTTCTTTTCCTTCGCTGCCTCTTTAACTTCCTGTGTCCACCATGGAGTTCTGATTTTTCTATCCTTGCAGACAACCTCACCACATGCCTCTCTGGCTGAATTAATCAGGGTTTTCTTCAAGGCTTGCCACTGAATCTCCAAGGTTTGGTTCCTGTTCTCAAACTCTTTCATTTTTTCTTCAATAATCTTTGTGTATTTCAGTCTACAGTTCACATCTGAGAGCTGCTCAACTTTTATTCGCTTTAAAACTTTCTTACAAGTTATTCTTTTCAATATGAAATTCAATTTTATCTTGCCCAAGACTAAATAGTGATCACTTCCAATTTCAAATCCTCTGTACACTCTGGTGTCCTGCACCAGGAAGAAAACATCACTGTCAACAATAACAGTCAATGAGACTTTTCTTATTCATTGTCTCTTCTCTCCATGTGAATTTGTGCACATTTTTATGTTGGAACATGGTATTAGTAATAACCAGTCCATGACTTGAGCAGAAATCCAACAGATATTTGCCATTATTATTAGCTTTGCTTTTTTCTTCAAATTTTCCCAAAATATTTTTGTATGTCTGACAATCATTTCCTACTCTGCTATTTAGATCCCCAACAAGGACCAACTTTTCATTTTTCATTGTGTCAGTTGCTTTTTCTAAAGCATCAAAAAATTCCTCCACTTCGACCTTAGTAGAACCTTCTGTGGGACCATAGCCCCAAATAAGTCTCATTGTCCAATTCCCCATTCTGATATTTGCCCACATCACTCTACTTGAGACTGCCTACCATTCAAGAAGATTATCCTCGTATTTTGTGTTAAATACTATGGCTACTCCTTCTTTTGCTTGATTGTCATTGCCTGAATATAACATTTTGTATTTATTGTTCAGAAAGATCTCACCAGTTTTTGTCTTTTTTGTTTTAGTCACCCCTATTATGTCGATCTGGTACTTATCTAATTCCTCAGCCAGCTCCATTTCTTTGCTATTCAGGCTTCTTATGTTGATAGTACTGATCTTTAACTCTGGTGATGTTGAGTTGGGCTGTGCTTTCAGATTTGTTCCAGTAGTTGACTTTTCGCTGTTCACCCTGGTTCCCTGACGAAAACAACGGGGGGCGTCGCCCGATTAAACAAGTTAACCTTGTTTAATTGGGCGACGCCCCAGCCGGCATGAAATTTTGTCATGTTGTACCATCATTTTCTATATTGGTTTAAGCCAATAAGAATACAATTTGGTCGACTAAATCCCAAATTGCCAGCCCATCCTCGTTCGTTCAGAGTCCAGGTTGATACCCAACAGGGTGCACCACGAGAAGGTGAGGATTGGACATTAGGTCAGAAGCCCTGGGTCGGTTCTCTGCATTCCTTTAAAGGCTATTTGGAGGTCTCCTCTCAGTTATACAGCTTTGACCCTTAAGCACTCCATAATACATTTTATAATATGAATAATAAAAGAAAAATAATTTTATACCTATGCTTCGTGATATCACTGTGCAACTTGGCACGAGCAACAACATTGTGAGTCATCATGACAACCAACCAATGACAATCAAGATTTTGCCACACATTAAAGAACACATTTTCATTAGAAAATGTCCAAAAATTTTATCGATGCTTACGAAAAAAAGCAGGGAGACACATTGTGATGCATAAACTTTGTTTTTACGTGATAATAATTTTTCATTGAGTTTCATTTTCATTTTTGTTTCATATCTCTTACTTTAAATATTTCTGCGTTTTTTAAGATTGATATAATGAAAATTGATAAAATAAGTATTTTTTTCACTCACTATTTTTGCTTAATTAAAGTTGAATGTGGCCCATTGAATATGGAAAAGGTGTCTGATATTAAACAATATCAGACACCTTTTAAATATGCAGACTGAAGAAGTTGTTACAACAATATTTAGAAGTAGGGATTATTAAACTCTCAACATCTTTGTGGAATTCTCCATTTTTAGTTCTAGAGAAGCCTAGGAGGTTTGTCCTTGACCTAAGGACAGTAAATAAGATTATAGAACATATTGGCTACTCTCTACATAACATAGAGTAGCTTTTGGCTCAATTAACAATGTTAAGTTCATGATATTCTCAGTTTTTTATTATGGGTCTGCTATTATTGTCATCTTTTATTGGTTTCTATTATTGGTTTCTAGTCTGTGATCAGGCGTTTTATTTCAACCCAGCTCTCAGATTCATAAATTAAAACTGGTTTGAACATTGCATTGTAAGAGTTAGTTTAGTGTGTTTTTTCTAATCTCTCTCTCTCTCTCTCTCTCTTATGGTGCAGTGTAAAATCGTGTACACAAGGAAATTTATGTAAAACTCCGTATATGCCGATTTTACTGTATAACAAGATTCCAATAAAAATACTTGATTTAATAGTGAAAATTTTAATGTTTAATGAACTGGTATTAATAAATTGTGAATAACTGAATATTGTAGCCTACAGATGTTTTGTATTAGAACAAAGGAAAAATAAGTGTAAAATAATTTGTGTCCAAAAGAATCCTCTAGCCAGCGATAATTCCAGATGGATTATCGTATTAAGTTATGACCTGGGGCAACTACCATCACGAAGGTCAACATTTCATGGGGATTTCCCTCCTTAATGCAATGACCAGAAGAGGTGGCAGGTGCAGAACATCAAAATACCCAGGGGACAACAATGTAAGCAAACCCAAGGTTATTGGAGCTGGATAAATAGAGGGTTGCTGTGGCGAGTCAGGGGGCTTTTTCTTTTTCGGGTTATTCATCTCGCTAGTCAGGTCATGCGGTGCTGGTCCTGTTCCCGGGTCAGCGAGAAGTTAACGAGGTCCCGAAGTTGAGAAGTACGATGAACGTTACGGCAGCAGAACTTTGATAACATCGTGGGAGATGATTTGTAATCACCATCAGAGACCTGTGTTCCAGATAGTAAATGCCGAGAGACCAACGCAACTAAGATAAGCTGTTTTAGAAGAAATTAGGTGCTGAGTTTCCATGATGTCAAGTTCCTGATATCTGCTGATAATAAAGAAGGATCTCGCAAGCCCCAGAAGAGTTACCCGAGTTCAGTGTTAAAGACGGTAACCGAAAGAGATGATTTCAAGGATCATTCAGAGAAGTCCCGATTTATGTTCAAGTAAGATCTTTCCATTGTTTAACTTGAGAAAAGGATTGTGACGGTGTTTAATTAAGGGTTTTGTTAGATAGGGTACTTGAGGACTATAGGCCTATTGCTGATATTTGAATTGTTTTGTCTTATGTGAGAGAAAGCCTAGTTTAGAAATTTAGGTAATACATCTTGTGTTTATTGTTGTAGCCATTGCATAAACTTGCAAATGTTTATCTGAGGATGATTTGAGTACATCTTGGTTAATGTTTTGGACACGTAGTCCTACTGGAAGTAATTATGTTGAGGGACTAAACGTAACTTTGAGTTGTTATTTGAAGCATATAAGCAATTATATGGTACTTATAATTGACCTTTTGTATATATCATTAATGATGAATAAATTGTTTTCTTGTTTAAATAACTTGCCTGATTCATATTTCCAATGCACTACTCATTAAACTCGAATCTGTATTCCTTGAGGTAGATATTGCCATGACTGTAGATTAGAAGGGTTAAGCTGCTAGATTTGATTTTTCTTTATGAGAGGAAGGTTCCGTGTGTTTTTCTTTGGTGGAAGATTCACCTCCCTTCCACTTATTTTGGTGGTGCAGCTAGAAATCAAACAAATTTCCAAAATTCTGTTTAGAATAAACACCGGTAGATCAGACAAAGAGGTTGGCTCCAGCCTGAGGGGATTTCTTTGTTCTGTGAGCTTCAGTATTTGTGGCCAAATGGATAAGAGAGTAATCAAGGTTGAGAAGAAAAGTTTAAATGAGATAATGTAGATTTACAAAGGCACAGCAGATGACAAGACTTAACAAGAATTGAATAGTATAGAGTTTGATAGGATATAATTAGTAATAACAAACATAGAAAATAAGATAAGTAGCAGACAAAGATTTTATAATAATTAATGAATAACAATATATTTTTACAATGGCACAGCCGGTAGGATTTTAAAAAGAAGATTTAATAAGGACTGAATATAAACAAAATTTTAGTAGTTTTTACAGCAGCATGATGGAATAGGTCTCTATCTGTGAAGATACAGACCATCAATTATTTACATCAAATTCCCATTAATGTAACACTCAGCTTCGACATCTGAGTCCAGAATACATAGTTCCTCATGATGAACAAAGCAAATCTTCTAAATTGTCCAATGTATGAAGGCCACAAGATCAGGGAATCTGTTAGATACCTAGAAAATTAAGTGGAGGAATCTTTCTCCTTTGGTGAACATTTTTCTGACAGGAGAAAATGCCACATAGACGTTGGGAGACTTTAAAATTTTACATTCAGATATATATATTCCTTTCTTTTTTCACTCTTCTAACCTTTCTTAATTTAATTATGTAAATTTATTATTTTTATTTATTTATTTTATTTGAAAATTAGAAATTGGCTGATTAACAACAATCTTATCATCACCAGAGCAGACAGATGTACTGCAAGTTTTATGTAAACCTACAGTTCATATGTACTGTGAGTGGGCTAAGAATTTTTTAATATATTTTTATTAATTTTTTTTTGTATTTTTTTAAATTTATTTTTTTGTAGTCTGTAAACTCTGCTCTAGAGACCAAACTTGAAATTTTTTCCAAGTCACTTCAGACCTCCAACGAGCTACACAGTGGTCTTACATCAGATGATAAAATCATTTCCTATAAACAATCCCAAACATCCATACCTACTGCAGGATTTAAACTCATAGCCTGTTGGTTGGGGAGTGGATACGATAACCACTCTAATTTGTTAACTACTTTACGGAATGCTTAAAACAATGCCTCCTCATTGATATTCCTCTCAAATTTCTGCTTTGGTACAGATATATCAACAACATTGTAATTTGGAAAGGTTCTTCTGAAAATTTCCTTTCCAACATAAATATTCATCCTAAAATAGAGGTTACTTTAGAAAAAGAAGAATGCAAACAGCCTTTTTTTTTTTGGATCTGCTAATTTTTCGTCATCTAGATGGTAGCTTTCACACAGATCATTACCTTTATGCCAAGTTGTACCATCATCCTAGTCAAAAAATTGGAACTATCAAACCTTAATACATCATGCTCATGCTTTATATTCTACAGATGATTTACTACATGAAGAATTGCATTACGTCAAATTGATTTCAGCAAAGCCTTTATTAACAAATTTTTCAACAGCGATTCCTGTCTCTTCTGCTCATGAAAAAATTACTTGCATTCTACTTTTGTATGTTAAAAGAAAATTTGAATGTATTGCAAAAATGTTCAAGCTGCTCTACATCTATGTGGCATTTTATCCTGTCAGAAAAATCTTTCCCAGAGGTGGTTGTGAGTGCCCCAATAGTGAATAAGTTTAAGGAGATGTATGATAGGTATTGTGCTAATGGATAGAGTGTGTCTCCTGTGATGTCTTTTGACTCCATGGAGTGCCCATATAAATAATAACAAAGGACAAGCTTCCTCCACTTAATTTTCCAAGTGTCTACTAGATTCCTTCCTCTTGTGGTCTCTTATTTTGGACACTCTGGAAAGCCTACATTTGTCATGAGAAACATATATTAAATATCTACCATATATTAAATATCTCAAACATTCTAACCTTGCTGAACATGCCATCTCTACTAAGCACAAAGTCCTGTGGAATAAGATAAAACTCATACATGAGAGCAGTTTCCTTATGGAATATCTCAATAAAGAAACTTGTGCAATATTATTGCATTGTCCAAACTTAAATAGATCTGATGGCCTACATTTATTTCCCTTATGGGAAATAGTAATTTTTCAATCAGCTAACATTTCCTAATATATTTATTTGTTTTAATGAGTTTTTATTATATTTATTTATTTATTTTTATCATTTGTATGATTTTGATTCTTTTTATTTATTTATTTTAAAATTAGGAATTACTTGACTGTCAAGTAATTCCTAATATATTATTCACAATATCATCACAAATATATATATATATATATATATATATATATATATATATATATATATATATATATATATATATATATATATATATATATATTATTCACAATATCATCACATTCACAAAAAACATCACCATATATAATAGATATTGTGATGCTTTTTTAGAATCTTTCTATTAATTGCACATTATACTGTTCCATTTTGTTATACTGAAGATTCCTTAGGCTAAAATTCTGCAATTAAAATTAATTGCAGAATTTTAGTTTCTGATTTCTAAGACTGAAATCAAAGGTGCTGTGTAGGATTCAGTTCTTAACTAGCCTTTCCATTACTATCATAATTATTCCAGAGATACTGACTGATCTATAATTGGCTGTATCAGTCAATTATAGATCAATGTGTAATATTGATGTAAAATTCCATCCTTGTGTAATAGAATTATCATGCTCCCCTTCCATTCATTAGGAATTTTGCACATACTGAGATCTAAGTTCAGCAACCAGGTTTTGGACATTTTAATTCTCTTGCACATTCCTTTAGCTACTGTGCTGATATCCCATCCATCCCCCTGCTTTGATTGCATCAAGCTCTTGCAATATATTGAATACCACTATCTCTTCCATCTCTCTAGTGATCTAGTTCCACCTTGGCATCCAAAGAACCAGTGATCTGTCTGAAATGTATACCTTAAAGTCATTACTTTATAACTCAAAACAAGCTAACGAAAATGTAGATTTCTTTTGACTTTTTCACTGCCTTCTCTTCATTATTTGATTTTATCTTTCTCACCATGGCTGTCATTGTCTTGACTTTTTTTTTCTTTGATATTGCTTCTACCCATGAAAGGTTTTTATAATCTATAGTTCTTTTGTACTGTGGATAGGCTGAAATTTTTATTTTGTTATTTTTTTTTTTTTTAATTTTTTTTTGCATAACCCAGATACCCTGCTCTAGATACCAAATATGGAACTTTTTCAAGCCAATGCTGGCTTCCAACAAGTGGGCTATGATAGCCTCTTGCTGGATGTTGGAATTCACCTCTCACCTAAAGACATTTGCAAATATCCATACTCATAGTGGGATTTGAACCCACAGCCTGTTGGTTAGATAGCAGATACATTAACCAACCAAGCCACTTACTTGTTCTTTATGCTACTCTTGAGCCTGATCATCACATTTCTCATAATATTGGTTCTGTTATATTTTCTTTTTATGCAGTTCTTGCTTTAAAGTTTTGTTCATCATTTAACTCTCCGAATTTATTCTTCTAACTCTGAGAATGCACTGGTCCCAATGGCATCTCTCCAATTGTACTCAAATGTTGTGTTCCCAAGCTAATACCTGTCAATCTCTACAATCTTATGTTATCAGCTGATACTTATCCTAGTGCATGAATGCAAGCATATTATTATTATTATTATTATTATTATTATTATTATTACGGGCAACTCCAGGGAGTCATTAGACTCATCGAGGGAGGCCCCAAATCATTTTCATCACAACTATTCGACATTCATACAGTATCTATCATACCTCGCCTTAAACTCATTCACTGTCACAGCATCCACCACAGACTCAGGGAGCGCATTCCACTCATTCACTACTCTAAAAGTAAAGAACCCAGCTCTAACACCTTTACTAACCACACTTTTGCCCAGTTTCCATGGATGTCCCCTAGTCCTCCCACAACCAGCCCTGTTCTCAAAAATATCTTCTGAATTAATTTTATAGAAACCCTTCAGTAATTTGAATGTCTCAATCATATCTCCCCTCCTCCGCCTATCAACCAATTTTTGCAACCCACAAATCCTCAACCTGTTCTCATACGGTTCATTCCACAGACCTGCTATCATCTTGGTCACTCGCCTCTGGATCCTCTCCACCTCCTCCCCATCAAGAAGAAACCTAGGTGACCAAATCTGAGCACAGTAGTCGAGATGAGGTCTTATCAAGGCTCGATACAGAGGAACAATAACCTGCTTGTCTCTGCTTGTCAACGTATTCTTCAGCAACCAAGTGATTTGATGAGCTGATTTGCCCACTTTTGCAATGTGTCCCCTAAATTTCAATTCCTTATCCACCAACACTCCTAAATCTCGTGCCTCATCAATTTCCTGGAGCACGGTTCCACCAATGCAGTAAACTGCCTCCCATCTTTTCACCCCAAAATGCATAACCTTACATTTTGCCACATTAAATTGACATCCATTCTCCCTAGCCCAGACCTCCAATCTATCCAAATCATCCTGCAAAATTTTGACGTCATCTGCATTCACTATTGCCCTACCCAACTTCGCATCATCCGCAAACAAATGAACTGTTCCTCTCAGATCCTTTCCTATATCATTTATGAACAAATTAAACAGCAGTGGTCCAAGAACAGATCCTTGTGGTACACCACTAGTCACAGGCCGTCTAGTGGACTCTACTCCTGAGTAAACCACTCTCTGATATCTCTCCGTCAACCACCCTCCTATCCATCTCACCAACCCTATGTCCATTCCCATATGCTGCAATTTACTGATTAGAATTCCATGTGGTATCCTGTCAAACTTATTCTTATATATCTAACTTATTCCAAAAAAAGGGAGATAAAAGTCTGCTGTCAAACAGCTGATTGATTGCATTATCTCATTCCTCTCCAGAATAATAGAGAAAGTCATCAATGGCCAACTACTAGTACGAGTTTTGCAAACCGAGATCCATAGCTGACCTCTTATACATCATCTACCTGTGTATTGGGAGGGTTTGGAGAAACATGCTGTAGATCTTATATTTCCAGACTTTTTTATCATGTTATCAAGGCCTGCTCAGTAAATTTTCCTCTGTAATTAAGTAGCCAGCTTTCTCTCTGGTCATTCACAGTCTGTCATAGTGAATGGCTTTCTAATGCAGGAGTGTCTCAGGGCTCTGTTCTGTCACCTACTTCTTTATCTTCTACATAAATGATGTACTCGCATTGCTGTGGATAGGAATAGTGTTCGACTAACATTGATGATTCTCAATGGTTGAAAGATGTGGGTTCAAATTTCAATTGGTATGTGAAGAACCTTTATCAGGACTTTTCAAGTGAAGGTGTGTTAGCCAGTCTTATAAAGATTTGGCATGGTTTTTCTCTCCTGGGAATTAGGTTTTTCTTTCCACAAAACAGGCAAACTAGCCAGAAAAGACATGTAATTTACAGACATAGCAAACAATGCAGATAGGATTATTATAAGAACTCAGATTTCTAAGAAGCCAAGTTACTGGCCATGACAGGTAGTTAGCCTAACACAGCATTGAAAATGAGATTTCTATTATTGTTCTTCAACTTGCACAGAACATCATCAGTGTAAAACAAAATACACTTTTTAATTTTAATATTTGGTCCTTTTTTTATACTAAATATGAGACATTTTCTTTGGATTTTATTGGACCATGATTCTTTATAAATATATGTATATAAACGTCTATATACATTTATATACATATATTTATAAAGAATCATGGTCCAATAAAATCCAAAGAAAATGTCTCATATTTAGTACAAAATACACTGTTAGTTAATATTATTAATGAATTAGTATTTCAGTGTGACATATATGAATAAGATTGTATAAATTATACAATCTTATTCATATTGAATAAATTATACAGCAGATGACTTCATGGGAAGTCATCTGCTGTATAATTTCACATATACTATCCCTTTTTAAACAAATTTCCATATTACTTGCTTCCATCACTTGGTGCTTAAGAATAGTATCTTTCTGCAGTTTCTGTAAACTCTCTTTACATTATCTTGCATGCTTTCTCCTTCCTATACTCTGTAACCCCCACATTTGCAGTCACTCATAATGGCAGTCCTTCTTGTATCTATAAATATAATATGTGTATGCAATTCAGTTAATCCTGTCTTCTCTGAATAAATGGATCAAAAATAGTTGACATTAGTGAGATCTCTTGAGGGAAGAGGATAACCTTTTATAAAAACAGAAGAATGCAATGGGTATATTGTATCTTCTGTTCCTACAAAGGATATGTTCTTCTCTCAACAGATCTGATTAATGCCAATAATTTTTGATCTATTTAACTATGTTAAGAATTCCTCATCTTTATTCCTATTGCTTCTGCCATTTGTGAACATGCATGATAATCATCCATCAAGCCAATGGATATTCTGGCAAACCCTTATAACCCAGTTTATTCACAGTCACAGCTCTTTTTTAATTTTACTCTTAATGTAACTTGGCAACAGACTCAAAATATTGACTCTTTTTGCTTCTTTTAACAACTCTTTGATAACTTCTCTCATGAATGTTGCCTTTTGTTTGTCTCCTTTTAAGTCATTTATTTATTATAACCAATAAAATCACATTCTCCACTTGCTCTACTGCTTACATATGGCCTCAATCATGTCATAGATCTTCCTGCTCAGAAAGCATGCTTTTGTTGTTTAACCATCTGGCACATCCTTAATCATGGAATCACTGTACAGTATCTTTTTTTTTCCTTATATTTCACACATACACACACGTTCTGTCATGCACCATAACATAGTTAATTTTCTTGCATGTATAACAGTTTATGTGCATTTGTTCCTTCACTTGAAATGTTGCTGGCATTAAATGACTCCTATTCCTTTTTTCTGTTTGATCTTATTTCCTTTTACTCACAGACTACATATTCACTAATGAATACTTCTCTCTCTGACACACACACACACACACAAACAAACAATCTGGTTTAACCATTAAATGTAAATAGAGTTAAAAAACACTCCTAACTATCCATTTCCTTAAAATATACTTAAAGCAAAATCAACCAACGTACCAGCTAGCTATATAAGGTTTTGAAGAAATGAACTGCTTATCTACTGTAAATATTTTTTGTTACAAAAATTCAGAGGAGCGGTTTTGATTTTATTATCAGTTTCTTTTATAATGCCAATTCTATAACATGTTTTATGTCATAAATAGTTTTTTGTATTTTCACCTTATTTAGTTTGTTTGTTTGTTGGGAAACATCAGTCAGTCATTAAATGCTATTTTGTGAATTATCGTTGATTTTGTCATAATGGAATGTGATCAATAGGAGAATAGAATATGCATCGTTTTATCTTCTGAGAGTGCTCAGATGTACTGCGAAGTGACCAGCTAATGGCAACACAGGTTATGTTACCATTAGGTGCACAGTGGATAGTAGTATAATTAACTCTTGGAAGTTTTTTCACTTGGTTATGCTATAAATTAAAGATACCAAGCAATTATATCTTGGTTTAATCCTTTATCCAAGTGTAAGCAAACAAAGTTTGCACCTGAAGTATTTTCAGGACTCAGGCAACTTGTGGTAAAGGTGGTATGACTTCACTTGCCTTAGCATCTCATAATGCAAAGCACATCTCCTTGCAGGCATGTATAATGCTCTGCATTATGGGAAGGGTCACTACCCCAACCAGTTTCGACCTTTTCTCTCTAACACACACACACACACACACACACACACACACACACACACACACACACACACACACAATCTGGTGTAACCATTAAATTACCATGAGTTTCCTCAGTCCTGAAAATACTTCAAGTGCAAATACTTTGTTTGCTTACACTTGGATAAAGGATTAAACCAAGATATAATTTCTTGGTATCTTTAATTTATAGCATAACCAAGTGAAAAAAACTTCCAACAACTTTTCTCTAATCCAGATTAATTTAATAATGAGTGACACCTTTTGGTGACTCATATATGAAAATATGACTTCTGCATTACTTCAGCCTTAGTATCACCTCTGGGTCTGGCTTCCACTGAAGAGACCTCAATAAAGGTCAAAACTGGTCTGGGTAGTGACCCTTCCCTTAATGCATAGCATTATACATGTCTGCAAGGAGATATGCTTTGCATTATGGGATACTAAGGCAAGTGATGTGAAGTCATACCACCTTTACCACGAGTTGCCTCAGTCATCAAAATACTTAAGGCGCAAGCTTTGTTTGCTTACACTTGGATAAAGGATTAAACCAAGATGTAATTTCTTGGTATCTTTAATTTATATAATTAACTTATTTCATACTTCCTGATGAAATATGCAGAATTTGAACCATTAACAGCAGATATTAAAACTTGGAAAATTGAGGAGGCAGTATTAACAGATTTTTATTTATTTATTTATTTTCTCCACATAGCCAGCCAAGGTTGGTCAATTTGTAGAGTCTCTGCTACTAATGGCTCCCACAAAAAGTTAAGCAAGTCTGAGCGCAGTTAGTAGTTGGAAGGGATTCAATCGTTTGATGCTGTTGGCGCTCTGCTGAGGACTGGCCATTCTCACAGGGTTAACTTCGTCCTGTAAACTGACATATGTCAGAGCTCTGTACCTTCGAATGCATGTGGGGATATGACATTTTCCCCACATATAAATTTCTTTATATAGATTCTAAAAATGTAACCTAAATGCTCTTTGATTCTTTTCTCAGTTACCACTGCATCATATAACATCATGGCCTTATGCATCTGCCAGTGTGCATGCATACATGCAGGCATAAATGCTTTATTTTATTGAGAGTTTATAAACAGAATTTGTTTCAACTTTTTTTTTTTCATAAAATTGGGTTAAAACATGAGTGTTAGATTAGAGCTGAAAATGTGGTGAAAATGATCATATATATCAGGCGTGGCCAACTTCATTCTATACGAGTGCCAGTATATGATGAGTGGTAGCGTCACGGGCTGCACACTTTTAGACAGAACTAAAATAAAAATAAACTGTGCATTTTTTCAAGGCAATAGTTATATGTATTAAATAACTATATTTGTTAAATCATTTTACTACTGGGAGAACAATATAAAATACTTGAAACTGATCAATTTATCAGAGCAGAGCAAATGACTTTCAATGATGCGTTACTCTGGAGCGCATAGAAATCTACCACTCCCACTACTACCACTCGCACAGAGAAGCAGTAGATTTTATAAATTGAGTAATCTTTTTAAAGCAATTTTGATTCCGTGTTGAGAATAAATTGTTTCCGTCATCAGAAATAATGAATATAACTAGTATATCAGAAAATCTGCAGTAGCTAAATAGACAATACATTAATGTAGTTTTTATCCTGCAGCGGGCTGCACAAAATCACATTCGGGCCGCATGCAGCCCGCAGGCCTGCTGTTGGCTACCTATGATATATATCATTAATAAAAGGGACATATATCACTAATGTATGAGTTGTTTTCTTTGTTCTCACAGTCAGATAAATACTGGAATATATAAACATATCATTTCAATACTTTAGTTACACAGGGTAAAAATTAGCCATTGCATTAGCAAATTATAAATTTACCAGGTCCATAATATAACACAACTAGGATATATTAGATGACTCTGATGTTTATTCTAGGCCGACACCTGACTAGTGATATTTTTGCTATTTAAAACCTCTCATGGTACTTGTACCATGACAGGTTTCTTTAAATTGAAACCCTGAATATTCTTTAAGCTGAGCCCTTAATGGTTAATTTAAAATATAAATAAATAAATTGTAACAGCAACTTGAAAATACATCTCACTGACAAGAGCACCCAATTTACATTGTATATTCTCTTATAAAATTGACTAACTAAATTTATAACAGACGAATCAGGAATAATAATATTAGATAGAAACTTTGATATTATTAATCATACAGATGATATCACAGTCTTTGCTGAAATGAAATCACAATTGGAAAATACAGTATTCTTATTAAATGAAACATTTAAAAACTTTGGAATAAAAATTAATAGTAATGAGGATTAAAGTAATGAAAATAGGTACAAAAGCAGAAAAATTTTGAATAACTCCTGACAACCTGCTAGAACAAGTAGAGAAATATGTATGCTTTGGAAATATTGTCATGCAAAATCTTGAAAACAGAGATACAATCAAACACAGACAATATGTAGTTTGGATAAACATAAAGAAAGTGGATCATCACATAAGGTAAAATAGCATACAAATCTTAAAATTGCAAAAATAGTCATTATTCTGACTACATTATATATTGACAAATATGGAAATGTAACAAACAAACAAAAAAAATAAAGTAACAATAATTGAAGTATTCAAAAGGAATTGTCTGCAGTAAACACATTTTTAATTAGTAAACTTCCATTTAAAACTGTTTTTAATGGAAATTCCAAGAAAAACGGAGCAAGAGGAAACCCAAGGAGTCAACTGCAGTCTCTGAAGGAAAGAACTGAATTTCCAGTTTACAGATGAATGACTGGGCTAGTCCAAGAGATGGTATTTGTTCAAAGAAAACTCAGCTGATTATCAGATTAATGAGAAAGATGATGAAATTATGTATTATTCTAATATATAAATGTTTTCTAGGTTACCGGCAGTTTGTGTGTAGGATTGATATTAAAAAAGTGTATATTTAATATGGACACAATAATATTACTTTCATGCCTCCATGAAGTTTGAAGACTCATTGTGGGAAGATTGAACAGTTACATACCACAATACATATCATACCTTGCCTTGAAGACATTCAGTGTTGAAGTACTCACTACCTGCTTCATCATTGCATTCATGTGCAATAAATCCCTTATATCTATCTGATAAGCTCCTCTCACGAACTTATACATCTCAATCATACACCTCTCCTCTCCTCTTCTCTACCAAGCTCTGCAGACCACATTCCCTTAATTTATCCTCATACTTGATATTCCAAAATTCTGAGACAGTCTTAGTTATTCACGTCTACACTCTCTTCAGTGTTTCCCTATCACCAATATAGTAAGGTGACCAGATCTCTACACAGAAATCCAAATAAGGCCTTATACAGTGAAATTATCACCTCATTATCCATACTTGTGAGGGTTCTTCACGTTATAGTAGCAATTTTCTGGGTAGCCCTTACAACTTTTGTAATCTGTTCCCTGAAGTTCAGTTTCCCCCATCCACCAAAATCCTCAAAGATACCTTGCCTCCTTCACTTCCTGAAGCAAAGTTCCTCCAATGTGATAAACCTCATTCTCTGGCCAAAAAAGCATAACTTTATACCTAGCAACATTGCAGTATCATCCCCCATTATTCAGTCCAAAGCATCAACCTATTCAGATCCTCTTGTAACAGCAACATCATGTCAGAAGTTCCTGACATTGCTCTTCCTAATTTAGCATTATCAGCAAGCATCTGAATATCTCCTCTCACACCCTAGATTATATTATTGCTATAGAAATTAAATAACAGTGGTCCTACAGCAGAATCCTGTAGAACCTCATTTGTCACCTTCCTTTTTCAGGATACTGCATCCCCATACTCAATTTTCTAGCTCTTATCAGTCAGCTGTCCTTGTAACCAAACTACCAACTGATTATTCACCCCATTCTGCTAGTTTCTACTTTCATTCATACTTGCATATGTGTCAGAAGACTAATGCTTACGTTACTATGCATTTTACATAATTTACCAAGTGATAAAGATACAGGGGACATAATTTACCAAGTGTCCATACAAGGGACAGCAATGTCACATCCAAACATCATTGTCTGTGGTCATTTCCTACTTTCTACAGTTAGTCCTGTTCCCTAGTCAAATGAGACCATGCAAAATTTTGTTGTGGATGAAACAAATTTGTATAACAGGAAGCGTTGACTTTTATATATCATATTTCGATAAGAAATAAGATAAACTTTTTTTCTGTATCATTAAAGCATTTTGTCTTCACAGAGAAGCTAACAGAATATATACATTTTGAGTAGTTCTTGCACTGGCCTGGTTGGCCTAATGATTAGTGTATCCACTCTCCAGCCAACAGGTCATGGGTTCAAATCCCACTGCAAGCATGGATATTTGTGATTGTCTTTAGCTAAGAGAGATGAATTTCATCACCTAGTGTGAGACCACTGCTTTGCTTATTGGAGGCCTGAAGTGGCTTGAAAAACTTCCATGTTTGGTCTCTACAGCAGGGTTTTTGGATTATGTAAAAATAAAATTTAAAAATAAAAGAAAATATTATATATATATATAATATTTTCTTTTATTTTTAAAATTTATTTATATATTTAAAATTAAAAAAAAAAAATATATATATATATATATATATATATAAATTGATAAAAAATCTTTAACCCATTGTGCATATCTACTCCAAGTTTACAAATAACTTTTCATGGATGGGAACTACATTAAAAAAAAATAGTCCATGTAAGTCATTTAATTATTAGTATCTATTTTAGTGTTAGTTGTAATTTTTTTTTTATTAAATTTGCAGGATATGAATTAGAGTATGAAGTTGAAGAAAAAGGTTTTGGTCATTTTTTGTGCAAAGTGCAGTAAGTATTAAGCTTATCCTGTTTTGAAGTATTAAAAAAAGTATCTCTGATGAATTTCATCAGAGATTCTGTGATCTTCTCTGAATATATCCACTTTTACTTTAAATGCAAAAGTATAGTCAAATAACAGCGGTTGCCCTAGTTTTATTACTTTCACCATACATTTCTTCTGTATTACATAACTTAAGGGCTTGGTTTCTGAAAAGGTTGTATCTTTTCCTTTTATTAATTCAGTTTGAAGGTCCTGCTACTTGGCTTGAAAGCACTTTCTAGCTCATTGATTTTCTTCAGAGATAGACATGAACTTGTGATACTGGAGAGTACTCCATGTCAAGTTATAAATGGATATAATGCATTTATGACTAAAGCCTCATGCTAAAATAAATAAGCATAATATATTTCATTTGAGAACATATGGACTTCTCTGAATAGATTTGGCTTTTATTATAAACACAAAAGTATAAAGTAAAATAACAGTAATTGCTCTACAAACAGGGATCAAAGCAGGATAACTGTGAAGAGACCTCCACAAGGCCTTTTGGGAAATGCAGAGAACTGATCAGGGCTTCTGACCTGATGTCCAATCCTTGCCTTCTTGTGGTGCACCTTGTTGGTTAGCTACCTGGATACTGAAATCGAGGATGGCTGGCAATTTGAGATTTACCCAAGCAAATTGCATTCTTATTGGCTTAAACCATAACTCAAAATGATGTTGCAACATAATGGTATTTCATGCTGGCTGGGGTGTCACCTGGTTAAACAAGACCCCTGTTGTTTTTGTCAGGGAACCAGCACGCACACTGACAAGTCAGCTATTGGAACAAACTCCAACTCAACATCAACAGAGATCAAGATTGACCCCATCAGCATAAGAAGCATCAATGAAAAAGAAATGGAACTAGCAGAAGAATTGAATAAGTACCAGATAGACATAATAGGTGTTACTGAAACAAAGAAGACAAAAAACAGGTGAGATTTTTTCCAAGCAACAAATACAAGATGTTATGTTCAGGAAACAATCAGGGGAAAAGAAGGAGTAGCTATAATATTAAACACTAAATATGTGGGTACTTGAATGGCAGCTAATATCAAGTTGTGATGTCAGCTAATATCAGAATGGGAAACTGGACAATGAGACTTATTTGTGCTTATGGTCCCGTAGAAGGTAGAAGTAGGGGAATTTTTCGAAGCATTAGAGAAGGCAGCTGACACAATGAAAAAGGAAAAGTTGGTCTTTGTTGCAGATCTAAACAGCAGAGTAGCAAATGATTACCAGACATATAGGAATATTTTGGGAAAATTTGGAGAAAAGAGAAAAGCTAATACTAATGGTAAGTATCTGCTAGATTTTTTGTTGGAACACTATGTTTCAACATAAAAATGTGTACAAATTCACACGGGGAGAAGAGGAAAGGAATAAGAAAAGTCTTATTGACCATGTTATTGTTTATAGTGAAGTTTTCTCATTGGTGCAGGACAATAGAGTATACATCATTTACACCATTTACACATTAGTCTTGAGCAGGATAAAATTGAATTTCATATTGTAAAGCAGAACATGTAAGAAAGTTTTAAAGCAAATAAAAGTTGAACAGCTCTCAGATGTGAACTGTAGACTAAAATACACAAACATTATTCAAGAAAAAATGAAAGAGTTTGAGAACAGGAACCGAACCTTGGAGATTCAGTGGCAAGCCTTGAAGAAAACCCTGATTGAGTCAGCCAGAGAGGCATGTGGTGAGGTTGTCTGCAAGGATAGAAAAATCAGAACTCCATGGTGGACAAAGGAAGTTAAAGAGGCAGTGAAGGAAAAGAAGAAAGCATATCAAAAGTTCCTGGCAAATAAGTCAGCTAGTGCTCTTAGAGAATACAGAGACAAATGTAAGAAAGCTAAACACTGTGTAAAACTAGCTAAACAAAAGTCATGGAAAGACTTTGGTAAGAGCATAGAAAATAAATATCAGCAAGGTGATAAAATAGTCTGGAGGCTATTGAAAAAAAAAAAAGCTCAGAAATGGAGGAAAGAGTACTGTAAAAGGAATTAAAGATGATAAAGGAGACATGAAAAACTGAGGATAAAGAATATCTTGATGAATGATTAATTACTTTGAAAGATTCCTAAATGAAACAAGCAGTGACAGTATGGTGGAATGTCATCTGGAATATATATCTGTATTTGAAGTAGAAAAAGCTATCACAAACCTGAAATGTGGAAAGGCAGCTGGGTTAGGTGATATTCAACTAGAAACGCTAAAATATGGAGGTATAAGCATTTTACCATGACTACACTGCATGTCCTACAAGAAAATTGAATATGGTCTTTACAATTAGAAGGCTCATTAAAGCTGACCGAGCTACAAGAAGACTCTTTCCATCTCAGATTAAATTCTATTATTCTATCATTATTATTCGTGACACCTCCAAGGAGTCTGTAGACTCATTGCAGGGAACACCCACTGTACAACTCTCCATCTTCACCACTCCACCAAACCTCTACTACCAATCATCTACATCAACACCATCTAAATGTATTTAAAATTCTGAGTTATAAGTTCAATTTAATGCAGTTTTAAATTTGTGCAGTTTATTATGTTGCTAATGAAAGTTAGAAAAACTATAAGTTATACCATAAATGTAATATTCCGTTGCAATTTTGTTTTTGACTTCCAATTGAAAATGCTGATGGGGAATCAATTTATGCTGAGACTTCGGTTAAGGGAAAAAAGAAAGAAGCTGTTGTTGCTTGTGCTTTGGAAGCATGCCGTATATTAGATCGCCATGGAGTTTTTCGTCAATCACAGCATGGTAAGTTGTAGTTATACAATATCTGTAAAATAGCCAGTGATTTTATTTGCTGATAAATCATGAGCCAAATTTTTTAAAACAAATGATATTACTACATGGTCATATCTTCATGTTCATAACTTATTTTAATGGTATTACAACACCAAACAAACTAGATTTATTATATTTATTAAAGATGTTTATTAAATGGCTTATATTTTACTGGATTTCAAATCAGTACCATCATCAGAGCAAAATGTGTTACAGTGTACATATGACAATGAGTAAGTGAAACAATTCAAATTATTGAATTATTTAAAGTTCTAATTTGATGCCCTCAGATGTTGTAAAAAAAGAAGTATTACAACTGTGTAGGAATTGATCTTAATCTCCAAATTTTTGGCTAATTAATGCAGCCATACTTGTTAAAGTAAGGAGGATGCTTCATAGCCATTGCTGATTTTAAAACTAATTTTTCTGATCTGTAATGACTTCTATATAACACATTGGTTTTCTTCCATCTAATCCTGTGTGTGTGGGGGGGGGGGGTCCAAGGCATGGTCTGCCAGTCCAGACTTGACATAATAAACCAAATAAGCCAGTTAATAAACATCTTTTTATAATCTAGTTTGTTTAGTGTTGTAATACCATTAAAATAAGTTCATGAATAATCCAACACCCCCACTTATCTATTAGATTCTTATCTTCATGTGTTCAATAAACAAGTCCAACTCTAGTCCACTAATTATGTGCTAGTTGTTGCAGGATTGCTGAGGCTAGTTTTTATTGCTGTTGACTTGCTCAGAAGAATCCTCTGATTAGAGGAGCATGTTTTTTTTTTTTAATGATCCCACAAATGAAAAGGTCATAAGGCTTGTAATGGCACAACAGTGTCGTCATTAGAAGCCTTATAACCCTTGGCACACATAAACACCTTAAAAGTCAGTCCACTTAGCCAGCTTTGAACTTGGTATTTCTAGAAGCTCTGTAAAAATAGCTGAATGATATGTCATACAGAATTTAATTATTACAATTTTTTTCAGACTGCAATAAGAGCACCACCTTTGCAGTGAAATGCAGATTCTGCTTGAATGAAGATGATAGTCTTAGGAGATTGTTTCAACTTTGAGGTTACTTATGTAAAATTAACAAATAAAATATATATTTGGGAAATATCAGTGTCATTTACCAGAATTAAACATGTTTTTTAGGAAGTTTTAAAGTATATGGACTTAGTTTCTTAATTTCCATTAGGAACAACGGTAACATTTGCAGAATATGTTAGAACTTTCTACACAATTAACGTGATTCTACTATAGAAGAAATTAGCTCTTCTATTTTTCTCTATTCTTTGAGGGCTGATTTATTTTACAGGAATTTTCTGCGTGGTTTATTATTTATTAACTGCTTCTTTAAAATCTTGATTTTAATGAAATCATCATGTTTTTCATTTGGCTGATTTTCTAAAGGTTATTTATTTATTTATTTTTTTTACTGCATACTCAGATATGTGTATTTGATCTGAAAAGTTTATATTGAAATTTTGTTTACTTTTATGGCTCTAATATACATTTTTATTTCAGTCAGATATTTTTATCCTGCTGAATACTATATTATCATGTTTTGTTCTGTTTCAAACCCTTTGTACACATTGTGTTCTGGATCAATCTGAAGATATCAACAATAATGTAATCTGGTAAGAGGTACCTTGTGACATTTTTTCCTGTTTCATAATGCTAGACTGTCTGAAAAAAAAAGCTTATTATAGGTACATTTATAGTACATTTATTTCAACTCAAATTATAGATTAGAGAAGGAACTTTTTCTGCCCTCCCCCTTTTTTTTAGCCAGTTATCAGGTGTTAACTGGTGCTTTGGTGTCAGGCAATTAGGGTATCTCTCCTGAAAACTTGGGATTTTAACCTCACAACTCAGATTGAGCACTATTTCAGACAGTAATACTAGTTAAGGTAAAAATCCATGAATGGTAGTATTCACTCTCATCAGAGTCTGCAAAATCGTTGGTAACCATTACCTTGACTATTAGTGACAAATAGGAACAGTAACTAGCTGCCTACTGATCTAAAAGTTACAGATGAAAGAGCAGTCCCTTTGGAGATTAAGAAGGTGTAAGCAGATTTATTTGCATTTTTTTTTTTTTTTTTTGTAATTACCATCGCATGAACTTGTACACATTTTTATATTACAAAATAATGTCTATGATGACTAGTCTGTGGCTTGTTCAGAAATGCAGCAGGTATTCTACATTTGTGATTAACTCTGCCTGTGATTAACTCTTCATCTACAAATTTTCCTAAAATATTTATGCAGGTCGAGATTAATTTCCTGTTTTCTTGTTTTGGTACTCCAGAAGAACTTTATGTCAGTTGCTTTCTGATAAATTTTGAATGTCTTTCAATCTTTCTAATGGATAAAATGAATACTTATTTTGTTTTTATTACTGTTTATTTTTAAATGTCAGTCCAATACGTGAAACTGCAAAACATACATTCCATGCATGAGCTAGAAGTAAAAAAAGAAGTAGGAAACTGGTTATAAATAAAATTGATAAAATAAAAATTATAAATTAACGTGTAATAAATAATCTTTAAAATTAAATGTGGCTATTTAAGTTGTTTCATAATGTTTTAAATTTAATTAAATAGCTAGGTTTATAAATACTTGAGCTTTGAAGCACAGCACTGAGTATTCAACTTCACAATTTGATTATTTAAATTTAATTTGGTGCATTTTAATATATAAGAAGATAGTTTGTATGCATTATGCACCTTTTTATTATATAACATTATGGTAATTCTTCGTGATTATGTACAACAGTTTTAACTAAATATGAAGGATATCATTTTGCAGGATTTTTCTAATTAATATTTTATTATTTTTTTAATTCAAAACTTTTTTCCATGGCATTAATATAATGGATATTATAAATGCATCCATATTTTATATCCAAATGCAAATGTTTTGAAACTTGGAAAGTTTCAAAATTTACCAGAGAGCTTATAAGAATCTAGTTTTCAGCATTGAAGTTGCATTTGTTGTCATTGCTTGACTCTGCTCAGAAGGTTTTAGTGCTTAGATTAGAATTCATTGGCCTGACCTGACAGCTAGTTTAAACTGTTGTCTCTCATGAGAAGCTATGCAGGAAGAGGGCAAAGATCCTCAGTTCATTACCATAGCAGTCCATGTCAGAAAGTTAAGTTTATCACAAATGAATGTGGCTTATATTAACTTGTGATAACTATAAATTCATCATAAATGATTCCTTGGAAGAGTCTGTGTCTTTTAAATAGTGCATACCCAATGCTGAAGGTTATATTCTCATAAGCTGTCTGGCAAATTTTGAAAATTTTAAACTTACACTTGCCTTTGGCTAAAAAATATGGATGTATTTATATCCTCTATTTATATCTTAAATAATCCAGATAGAAGACTTTTAGGCTCTCTATGCCACATCATATTTACATTGCATTTTTCTGATTCTTTGAAATGTGGGAAATGATATTCCACTCTAAATTCCTTTTTTTTTTTAAAAAAAAAAATCTAGTTATGAATTTTACCAAAAAAAAGAGGAAAATTCTCTTTCTTTAAGGTTACACGATGATCAGCATTCATATTTATGAATTTAGGGACACAAAACACACGACGTGTTGAAAAAATTATTTTACTGAATAATAATAAAAAATGGGGTGCTTAAGGGTCAAAGCTGTATAACTGAGAGGAGTCCTCACATAGCCTTTCAAGGAATGCAGAGAACCGACCAGGGCTCTGACCTAATGTCCAATCCTCACCTTCTCGTGGTGCACCCTGTTGGGTATCTACTTTGATACTGAACGAACGAGGATGGGCTGGCAATTTGGGATTTAGCCGACCAAATTGTATTCTTATTGGTTAAACCAAAATAAAAAATGATGGTACAACATGACAAAATTTCATGCCGGCTGGAGCGTCGCCCGGTTAAACAAGGCCCCCTTTGTTTTCGCCAGGGAACCAGGGCGAACAGCGAAAAGTCAGCTACTGGAACAAATCTGAAAACAAACCCCAACTCAACATCACCAGAGTTAAAGATCGGTACTATCAACATAAGAAGCCTGAATGGCAAAGAAATGGAGCTAGCTGAAGAATTAGATAAGTACCAGATCGACATAATAGGGGTGACTGAAACAAAAAAGACCAAAACTGGTGAGATCTTTCTGAGCAATAAATACAAAATGTTATATTCAGGCACTGACAGTCACGGAAAAGAAGGAGTAGCCATAGTATTCAACACAAAATATGAGGCTAATCTTCTTGAATGGCAGTCAGTCTCAAGTAGAGTGATGTGGGCAAATATCAGAATGGGGAACTGGACAATGAGACTTATTTGTGCCTATGGTCCCACAGAAGGTTCTACTAAGGTAGAAGTGGAGGAATTTTTTGACGCTTTAGGAAAAGCAACTGACACAATGAAAAAGGAAAACTGGTCCTTGTTGGGGATCTAAATAGCAGAGTAGGAAATGATTGTGAGACATACAAAAATATATTGGGAAAATTTGGAGAAAAGAGCAAAGCTAATAATAATGGCAAATATCTGTTGGATTTCTGCTCAGGACATGGACTGGTTATTACTAACACCATGTTCCAACATAAAAATGTGCACAAATTCACATGGAGAGAAGAGGCTAGGAATAAGAAAAGTCCCATTGACTATGTTATTGTTGATAGTGATGTTTTCTCCCTGGTGCAGGACACCAGAGTGTACAGAGGATTTGAAATTGGAAGTGATCACTATTTAGTCTTGAGCAGGATAAAATTGAATTTCATATTGAAAAGAATAACATGTAAGAAAGTTTTAAAGCATATAAAAGTTGAGCAGCTCTCAGATGTGAACTGTAGACTACACAAAGATTATTGAAGAAAAAATGAAAGAGTTTGAGAACAGGAATCAAGCCTTGGAGATTCAGTGGCAAACTCTAAAGAAAACATTGATTGATTCTGCCAAAGAGGCATGTGGTGAGGTTGTGTGCAAGGATAAAAAATTCAGAACTCCCTGGTGGACACAGGAATTTAAAGAGGCAGTGAAGGAAAAGAAGAAAGCATATCAAAAGTTCCTGTCAAATAAGTCAGCTTTTACTCTTACAGAATATAGAGACAAATGTAAGAAAGCTAAACAGTGTGTAAAACTAGCTAAACAAAAGTCATGGGAGGACTTTGGCAAGAATATAGAAAATAAATATCAAGAAGGTGGCAAAATATTCTGGAGGTTGTTGAAGAAGCTTAGGAATGGAGGAAAGAGTGCTGTAAAAGGAGTTAGAGATGATAAAGGTGACATGAAAACAGGAGAAAAAGATATCCTTGAAGTATGGAGTAATTACTTTGAAAAACTGCTAAATGAAACAAGCAGTGATGACAGCACAGTGGTAAAAAACATTGACCAGGCATGCAGTCAGGAATACATATCCATACTTGAAGTAGAAAAAGCCATCAAAGGCTTGAAATGTGGAAAGGCAGCAGGAGTAGATGATATTCGACCAGAAATGCTGAAGTATGGTGGTATAAAAGTCTTACAGTGGCTGCACTGCATGGTTCAGAAAGCCTGGACAGAGGGACGAATTCCCGATGATTGGAATAGAGCTCTCATAGTACCCATGTATAAAAAGGGAAATAAAACTGAATGTGAGAATTACAGAGGTATTTCCCTACTGAGTGTTCCTGGCAATATCTATGCAAGTATACTTGAGAAACGGTTGAGAAGAATTGTGGAAGAAAAGCTTGGTGAAGAACAAGCTGGATTCAGGCCAAATAGAGGCTGTCAGGATCAGATCTTCACTTTATGACAAATAGTCGAGAAAGCATGGGAATATAACAAAGATCTGTATTTAAGTTTTGTCGATCTGGAAAAGGCATATGACAAGGTGCCAAGAGAGAAGCTATTCAATACGCTACGGTTATATGGTGTCAGTGGGGCATTATATCAAACAATACTTAGTCTGTATTTGAGTTGTAAGTCGGCAGTTAAAATTGAAGGAAGTACAGGAAGATGGTTTAATGTTAAATATGGTATGAGACAAGGATGTACATTATCCCCTCTGTTATTCATTATCTATATGGATCACATTATGAACGAAAGTGGTATTAAACATGATATCAAAATTGGAGATGTTAATGTCAGCTCTTTGCTTTATGCGGATGATGTTATACTTCTAAATAAATCCGCTACAAGTCTGCAAGATTCTCTGACTAAATTCAATTGCTGTTGTAATAGATATGGTATGAAGGTCAGCAATAAAAAGACAAAGACAATGAAAATAGGCAGAATCACTGAAAATGTCAACTGTGTTGTGAATGGAGAACCTGTGGAACAAGTAAAACATTTAAGCTCCTTAGGCACGATTTTTACTGAAGATGGTAAATTAAATATAGAAATAGACAACAGAATCAGCAAAGCTGGTATGGTGGGAAGTCAGTTGAATAAATTCATAAGAGAGAAATTAGTCGGAACACTAAATTAGCCGTATACAAGACAGTGTTCAAACCAGTTTTAACTTATGGATCTGAGAGCTGGGTCAGAAGTAAAACACTTGACCAAAGACTTGAGACCGCAGATATGAGAGTCCTGAGAAAGATTATAGGTGTGAACAGATGGCATCAATGGCAATATCATATTAAAAATGAGGATATTAGGAAAGAACTTGACATTGTCAGCATCCAGGAATGCGTTAGCAGAGCTAATCTCAGGTGGTATGGTCACTTAAACAGCATGGGAGAGGAAAGATTAGCAAAACAAGTGTTCTCTGCCAGGTTGGCAGGAAAACGACCCAGAGGAAGACCAAGATATAGGTGGATTGATACAGTACAAAGTGCCTTAGACGATAGAAATATAAGATCTGATAATGTTGGAGTCTTGACAAGTAACAGACTGATTTGGAGGAAAATTGTAGATAGGAAATTAGTAATGATGTAATTTTTTCATGTAGTACTGTCATATCCTGTACACCCCTTGAGGGTATATGGCAGGAATTTGATGATGATGAATGGGGTGCTTAAGGGTCAAAGCTGTATAACTGAGAGGAGACCTCCACATAGCCTTTAAAGGAATGCGGAGAACTGACCAGGGCTTCTGACCTAATGTCCAATCCTCACCTTCTCGTGGTGCACCCTGTTGGGTATCTACTTGGATACTGAACAAACGAGAATGGTCTGGCAATTTGGGATTTAGCCGACCAAATTGTATTCTTATTGGTTAAACCAAAATAAAAAAATGATGGTACAACATGACAAAATTTCATGCCGGCTGGGGCGTCGCCCGGTTAAACAAGGCCCCCATTGTTTTCGCCAGGGAACCAGGGCGAACAGCGAAAAGTCAGCTACTGGAACAAATCTGAAAACAAACCCCAACTCAACATCACCAGAGTAAAAGTTCGGTACTCTCAACGTAAGAAGCCTGAATGGCAAAGAAATGGAGCTAGCTGAGGAATTAGATAAGTACCAGATCGACATAATAGGGGTGACTGGAACAAAAAAGACCTAAACTGGTGAGATCTTTCTGAGCAATAAATACAAAATGTTATATTCAGGCAATGACAATCAAGGAAAAGAAGGAGTAGCCATAGTATTCAACACAAAATACGAGGCTAATCTTCTTGAATGGCAGCCAGTCTCAAGTAGAGTAATGTGGGCAAATATGAGAATGGGGAACTGGACAATGAGACTTATTTGTGCCTATGGTCCCACAGAAGGTTCTACTAAAGTAGAAGTGGAAAAATTTTTTGAGGCTTTAGAAAAAGCAACTGACACAATGAAAAATGAAAAGTTGATCCTTGTTGGGGATCTAAATAGCAGAGTAGGAAATGATTGTGAGACATACAAAAATATTTTGGGAAAATTTGGAGAAAAGAGCAAAGCTAATCATAATTGCAAATATCTGTTGGATTTCTGCTCAGGACATGGACTGGTTATTACTAACACCATGTTCCAACATAAAAATGTGCACAAATTCACATGGAGAGAAGAGGCTAGGAATAAGAAAAGTCTCATTGACTATGTTATTGTTGATAGTGATGTTTTCTCCCTGCTGCAGGACACCAGAGTGTACAGAGGATTTGAAATTGGAAGTGATCACTATTTAGTCTTGAGCAGGATAAAATTGAATTTCATATTGAAAAGAATAACATATAAGAAAGTTTTAAAGCGAATAAAAGTTGAGCAGCTCTCAGATGTGAACTGTAGACTAAAATACACAAAAAGATTATTGAAGAAAAAATGAAAGAGTCTGAGAACAGGAATCAAACCTTGGAGATTCAGCGGCAAACTCTGAAGAAAACATTGATTGATTCTGCCGGAGAGGCATGTGGTGAGGTTGTCTGCAAGGATAGAAAAATCAGAACTCCATGGTGGACAAAGGAAGTTAAAGAGGCAGTAAAGGAAAAGAAGAAAGCATATCAAAAGTTCCTGGCAAATAAGTCAGCTTGTGCTCTTAGAGAATATAGAGACAAATGCAAGAATGCTAAACACTGTGTAAAACTAGCTAAACAAAAGTCATGGATGACTTTGGCAAGAATATAGAAAATAAATATCAAGAAGGTGGCAAAATATTCTGGAGGTTGCTGAAGAAGCTTAGGAATGGAGGAAAGAGTGCTGTAAAAGGAGTTAGAGATGATAAAGATGACATGAAAATGGGAGAAAAAGATATGATTGAAGTATGGAGTAATTACTTTGAAAAACTGCTAAATGAAACAAGCAGTGATAGCACAGTGGAAAAAAACACTCAACAGGCATACAGTCAGAAATTCATATCCATACTTGAAGTAGAAAAAACCATCAAAGGATTGAAATGTGGAAAGGCAGCAGGAGTAGATGATATTCAACCAGAAATGCTGAAGTATGGTGGTATAAAAGTCTTACAGTGGCTGCACTGCATAGTTCAGAAAGCCTGGACAGAGGGACGAATTCCCGATGATTGGAGTAGAGCTCTAATAGTACCCATATATAAAAAGGGAAATAAAACTGAATGTGAGAATTACAGAGGTATTTCCCTACTGAGTGTTCCTGGCAAGATGTATGCAAGTATACTTGAGAAACGGTTGAGAAGAATTGTGAAAGATTAGCTTGGTGAAGAACAAGCTGGATTCAGGCCAAATAGAGGCTGTCAGGATCAGATCTTCACTTTACGACAAATAGTCGAGAAAGCATGGGAATATAACAAAGATCTGTATTTAAGTTTTGTCGATTTGGAAAAGGCATATGACAAGGTGCCAAGAGAGAAGCTATTCAATGCACTGCAGTTATATGGTGTCAATGGGGCATTATATCAAGCAATACTTAGTCTTTATTTGAGGTGTAAGTCAGCAGTTAGAATTGAAGGAAGTACAGTAAGATGGTTTAATGTTAAATCTGGTCTGAGACAAGGATGTACATTATCCCGTTTGTTATTCATTATCTATATGGATCACATTGTGAAGGAAAGTGGTATTAAACATGATATCAAAATTGGAGATATTAATGTCAGCTCTTTGCTTTATGCGGATGATGTTATACTTCTAAATAAATCCGCTAGAAGTCTGCAAGATTCTCTGACTAAATTGAATAGCTGTTGCAATAGATATGGTATGAAGATCAGCAATAAATAGACAAAGACAATGAAAATAGGCAGAATCATTGAAAATGTCAACTGTGTTGTGAATGGAGAACCTGTAGAACAAGTAAAACATTTCAGCTACTTAGGCACGATTTTTACTGAAGATGGTAAATTAAATATAGAAATAGACAACAGAATCAGCAAAGCTGGTATGGTAGGAAGTCAATTGAATAAATTCATATGGAATAAGAGAGAAATTAGTCGGAACACTAAATTAGCTGTATACAAGACAGTGTTCAAACCAGTTTTAACTTATGGATCTGAGAGCTGGGCCAGAAATAAAACACTTGACCAAAGACTAGAGACCGCAGAAATGAGAGTCCTGAGAAAGATTATAGGTGTGAACAGATGGCATCAATGGCAATATCATATTAAAAATGAGGATATTAGGAAAGAACTTGACATTGTCAGCATCCAGGAATGCATTAGCAGAGCTAATCTCAGGTGGTATGGTCACTTAAATAGAATGGGTGAGGAAAGATTAGCAAAACAAGTGTTCTCTGCCAGGTTGGCAGCAAAACGACCCAAAGGAAGACCAAGATATAGGTGGATTGATACGGCACAAAGTGCCTTAGACAATAGAAATATAAGATCTGATAATGTTGGAGTCTTGACAAGTAACAGACTGATTTGGAGGAAAATTGTAGATAAGAAGTTAATAATGATGTAATTTTTTTTTTTTTTTCCATGTAGTACTATCATATCCTGTACACCCCTTGAGGGTACATGGCAGGAATTTGATTATGATGATGATGTTGATGATAAAATAATAACTTGACGTTTTGACCCCTGTATTGAGGTCATCATCAGAAGGATACATGCTTATACACATGTATCCTTCTGATGATATAACCAAGCTACGTGTACTCTATACAGGTAAATTACATCTATGTTGTTAACTAATCGTTTTTCTTAGTCTACCCTCTAGTGATTAAAAAAAAAAAAAATTACCAATAAAAACTCCAATAAACTCTGCTAAAGTCCTCACATACTAGGATTCTTCTGGAATTATACAGTTTATATTGTTATATTGCGATTATCTTCTGGATTTGTACAGTACAGGTTGCTATTGAATGTTTGGGGGGGGGGGAACACTTCACCTAGTCTTCTTGTATTGAGATTTTTCTTTGTGGTTACTATGAAGGTTGCAGATGGGTTGCAAAAGAAACAAAGATGTTATGAAAGAATTAAACCAAGAACCAGTAATTGAAAAAATTAAAAAATATAAACATAGATGGACGGAACACGTTCAAAGAATGAAAACAGAAAGATTACCAAAACAAGCCTTAAAGTACAAGCCATTAGGAAAAAGAAAACCAGGACGTCCTCTTAAACGATTCAACGATGACTTCTAAGGCCGGAACAGGCCATACTAGGCCTAAATCCTTGATATATATATATATGATGATGATGTAGAGACTTGGTACCTTTCCAATCAATTCTGTGGTATGTTTGGAGTGTGTGGTCAGAAAGGCCAGTTTTTCCAAAGTGGAGGTATTTTATGTGTTCATTCTTCATGATTGGGATGGTTCACCCTGTTTCCCCTATGTATGGTATGTTACATGTGCAATGTATTTAGTAAACCCCTAGGTGGGCTAGGTGTTGCAGGGGATCCTTGGAAGAACTGAGTAGGTGTCTTAATTTTGTCAGGGGTTTAAAGGTGGTTTTGATGTTGTATTTATGTAGTATTCTGTCTATTTTTTCTGAAATGCCTCTAACATATGGTATAGCAATAGCATTCTTGAAATCTTTTTTGTTATTAGTGTTATCTTTGTGGAGGATCTTGTGAATGGTTTTTATACTGTATCCATTTTTTATAAAGGTATGTTTGATGGTCTCATATTCATGGTTAAGAGCTTGTTCATTTGAACAAATAGTTTGAACTCAGTGTTTAAGGGTGCTTATGACCCCTAGTTTTTGTGTTGGGTGGTGATAAGAAGTTTTGTGTGTGTGTGTGTGTGTGTGTGTGTGTGTGTGTGTGTGTGTGTGTGTGTGTGTGTGTGTGTGTGTGTGTGTGTGTGTAGGTTTGCGGTAAACTGAGAAGGAAAGACAGCCTGAAGGAAGACGTGTGACAAGTGTGTCTAGGAATGGAAGAGAGTTGTTTTTTCTATTTCAATGGTGAATTGGGTGCGTTTGTGTTGTTTGTTCAGGTGGCTAAGGAATATATCTAGTGCTTCGTGGCAGTGGGGCCAAATGGCAAAAATATCAGCGCCGTATCTGAGCCAAATTTTGGGCTTTAGCAATGCCGATTCTAGGCTCGTTGCTCAAAGTCTTCCATGTAAAAGTTTGCTATTGGGGGGGGGGGGGGGATAGTGGTGAGCCCATGGCTGTATCCTCTTTTTGTAGGTAAAAATTGATTTACCACATGAAATATCCGGAGCGGAGTACGTGGGCAAAGAGAGCCGTGAGTCATGTGGAAATATGTTCTGTAAGAGTAAGATAGTATCATTGATTGGGACATTGGTGAAAAGGGAAGTTATGTCAAATAACAAGCTGATCTTGGTCGTTGAGTGTAATGTTTTTAATTTTGTTTATGAATTGTTGTGTATTTTTTATGTAGGAAGGGGAATGACCAACCAATTCCTTGAATACACCCACAAGCAGTGCAGCCTCTACGGTAAGCTAAAGATACGTAGTTCCATGTTAATTAATCGACTAGCCTTTTTGAAATGATGTAGAGACAGCAACTTAATACCCAACTGCATTAAAGTAAAGAAGAAATTTACATCAGCTAAAGCGCTCCGTATCTATGCCAGGCTAGAAAAAGCGTTGTTAAGAGAACAGATCCACGGGGCACGAAAGAACTTAGCATCTACCCAAGCCAAAGTGTTACAACTAAAATTTCAGCTATCCAGTTACATTAATCCGGAAATTATGAATATTCTGGACAAGATCACAGATGACTCAGCCAAGCACCTATTACTCAAAAACAAAGAACAATTAATAACAAAGTTTCAAGCATTAAAACTACAGGAAAGCACAAGACAATTACAACATCATAACGAAAGGAGCAGCCAATCACCCACAAACGTTAGGAGCAACTAACCACTATCGGACCACTGTCTGGTTATCAACCATTCGGATTACAGCCTCACCCAAGGTGAACTCTTGCTACTGGAGAAAGGTTTAAATTACGCCATTGCTCTGAGGTCAGTAAATAAACTAGATATAATATATCATATCAAGAGAGGTTTAAGATCCCTCCCCGCAAAGGGGAGGGATCTTAGCTGACAAAATTTAGCTGACAAAATACAGATGGAAACTGCCTGTTTACTAAATTCAACCAAAAAATTAAGCAGCAACCTAAACAAAGCGGAAAAACTGGCACTCAAATCCCTAAAAAATAACCGTGACGTTATTATCACAAAAGCAGATAAAGGGAATGCCACTGTTGTTTTAAATCGGACAACCTACATTGAAAAAATGAACCATTTGGTATCGGACCACAACACCTACCAAATGGTAAATTACAACAAAAAGAAAACTACTGAACTACTTAAATCAGTTAACACGTGGCCAGAAGAAACAATTAAAAAATTAATACCGCAGTATGCCCGCGTGCCCAGAATTTATGGCCTGCCAAAAGTACACAAAACAGACACGCCATTATGTCCAATTGTGGAAGTAATCGACAGTCCGAATTGCTACTTAGCCAAAAAATTAGCGGCCACACTCAAGGAATTGGTTGGTCATTCCCCTTCCTACATGACCATGAATATGAGACCATCAAACATACCTTTATAAAAAATACAGTATAAAAAACCATTCACAATATGCTCCACATAGATACCACTAATAACAAAAAAGATTTCAAGAATGCTATTGCTATACCATATGTTAGAGGCATTTCAGAAAAAATAGACAGAATACTACACAAATACAACATCAAAACCACCTTTAAACCCCCGACAAAATTAAGACACCTACTCAGTTCTTCCAAGAATCCCCTGCCACACCTAGCCCACCCAAGGGGTTTACAAAATGCATTGAATATGTAACATACCATACATAGGGGAAACAGGGTGAACCATCCCAATCAGGAAGGATGAACACATAAAATACCTCCACTTTGGAAAAACCGGCCTTTCTGATCGCACACTCCAAACATACCACAGAATTGGTTGGAAAGGTACCGAGTCCCTACACCGCACCAAAACTTGGTTCGAGCGGAAATTCAAGGAAGCATGTGAAATGCTCAAACATGATCCGAATCTGAATAAAAATGATGGTCTAACCATTCAAAGAATGTGGAGGACCCATCTGCAACCTTCATAGCAACCACAAAGAAAAATCTCAATACAAGAAGACTTGGTGGAGTGTTTTTTTTTTTTTTTTTTCTCCTGAACATTCAATAGCAACCTGTACTGTATAAATCCAGAAGATAATCGTAATATAACAATATAAACTGTATAATTCCAGAAGAATCCTAGTACGTGAGGACTTTAGCAGAGTTTATTGGAGTTTTTATTAGTATTTTTTTTTTTATCACTAGAGGACAGGCTAAGAAAAAAAGATTAGTTAATAACGTAGATGTAATTTACATGTATATTAAAGTGCAACAGCATGTAGCTTGGTTCTTATACACATGTATCCTTCTGATGATAACCTCAATACAGGGGTCGAAACGTCAAGTTATTGTTTTATTATTAATCAGTAAAATAATCTTTTCAACACGTCGTGTGTTTTGTGTCCCTAAATTCATAAATAGGAAAAAAAAGGAAAATGTTTGGGGTCAATTTAGGATGAAAGCCAGATAACTGAGATAACATAGCAGAAAGTCTGTAAAGAATGTGGAGAATCAATGTAGCTTTTTAACCATTATCCGTTAATTGCATTTCCCTTAGTGCAGAGTGATGATAGGTATCCACTTGGATCTCATCATCAAATTTCTGATATATATCCTCATGTGGTGGGGATGTACAGGATATGATATTACTACAGTAAAAAGTTATATCATTACTGACTTCTTGTCAACAATTTTCCTCCAAATTAATCAAGTTTTTTGTCAAGACTTCAGTATTATCAGATCTTATATTTCAGTCTTATAAAGTACTTCTTACCATATCAATCCATCTAGATCTTGATCTTCCTGCCATCCTGGAACAAATACTGTTTTGCTAATGTTCCCTCTCCCATTTTGTTAATGACCATACTACTTGAGATTAGCTTTGCTTACACATTCCTGAATACTAACAATGTTTAGTTTCTTTGCTCATTTTTAATGTGATACTACCATTAATCCTTCTATTTACTCCCACCCTAACACCCAGTCTTTCTCAGAACTCATATTTGTAGTCTCCGGTCTTTACTCAATCATTTTATTTCTAAAGCAGCTCTCAGATTCATAAGTTAAAGTTGGTTTGAACACTGCATTAACCACTAACCTAGCTGTATATAGCTAGGTTAGTGTTTTAACTAATTTTTTTCTTATTCCATATCACTGTATTCAGTTGACTTCCTATCATACCAGCTTTGCTAATTCTGTGGTCTATTTCATTATTTAATTTGTCATCTTCACTAAAAATTGTGCCTAAATAGCTGAAGTGATTTATTTGAGATATAGCTTCTTCATTCAGGAAATAGGTGATATTTTCAATTTTTCTGCCTATATTCATTCTGTCTTTTTATTGCTGATTGTCATACCAAATTTATTATAGCAGTTGAGTCCTGTAGTTTTGTTCTGGATTTATTTAGAATTATCCATCATCTGCATAACTTAAACAGCTGAGATTAACATCTCAAATTTTGAGGTCAGGTTTAATGCCAGTTTCCTTCATAATATGATCCATGTAAATGATGAATAACAATAGAGATAATGGGAAAAAAAAAGTGATATGAAGTCATAAGCTTCTATATACAAGTTGCCCCAGTCCTGAAAATAGTTCAGGTGCAAAATTGTTTGCTTACACTTGGATAAAGGATTAAACCAGGGGTTGGCAAAAAGTGGTCGAATCGACCCCTGAGGGCCGATGTGGTTATCCAAGGGGGTCAAAATGGGATCAATAAACACCTAAAATTATTTTCAGTAACACCTAGTAAACATGCAACACTAACTGGCTGATCGACTGAGCCAACAAGGGAGAGGTGCACACTCTCCCTGATGAAGACATCTAGAACAGAGATAATCAAGGCTAGTGCGCATCTATCACCCATGGCTATCAGAGTGGTGTTCAGTGATCTGATAACTTTGGATTTACTGTGTAATTTTTTTAAAGTTATAGTGCCCATAATGACAGTCCCTGGTGGTAAGAAGAGGTGCCGACAGTATTCACAAGAGTATTTAAAATTTGGATTTATACCATCATTTACCAATGAAACAATGAAAAGGGTGAAGGAATTATTATTTTTAAATTGAGAAATTTATTATTGATAACATTCATTCATTTATTTAACATGAGGGGGGTCGATGAGGAATCAAGGATTCCATGAAGGGATTGATGGTCTAAAAAGTTTTCTGATTCCTGGATTAAAGCAAGTATATAATTTCTTGGTATCTTTAATTTTTAGTATAACCAAGTGGAAAAACTTCCAACAATAATAGAGATAACGGGCACCTTGTCTGACACCTGATTTAACATCACGCTATCTTCCTGTATCGCCTTCAGTTCTAATTGCTGACTTTGATTTTAGCAGTATTATTACAACAAACAAAACTAAATTATAAATGGATGTTTATTAATTGGCTAATATTTCACTGGATTTCAAACCAGCTTCTTCAGATCAAAACATGTTACAGTTTAGATATGACAGCGTGTAAGTGAAACAAATTGTAATGGACAAAATATTCAGTCTTAATTTAGCACCCTCTAATTTGTATAAAGAACTACTATATTTGAGTAGGAGTTGATCTTAAAATAACAGTCTCCCAAAATTTTGACAGATTAATGCAGCCATCTTTAACATTAGGAGAATGCTTCATAGCCATTACTGACTCTAAAAATACTCTTTCTGATCTGCAATGGCTTCTGTATAGCACATTGTTTTTTCTTCCATCTAATCCTGTGTGATGTCCAAAGCATGATCTGATATTCCTGACTTGTTACAATAATGGTAGCAAATGTATTTCTTATGTTCTTCCAGGCAGATCTTATGATTGTCCTGTCTGTTCATAGTTAGGCTAAGTCACAGTTACAGGGAATATGCTAGAGTGTGGAGTTTGTCCTTTGGAGGGAAGATCAAAGTTGCTAATTTGACATGTGGTTTGAATGTGATGTGAAGGTTATGTTTTATTAGCACTTTGATATAATAAGATGTATACATAATTACATGTTATGGAAGCTAAGACCTCTACTAGTTTAGTCATGATGCCCTTTCCTGTTTTTCCTAAGAAATCTGAATGACCAGGGAAAAATTATATACTGCAATGATCTCAAACTGAACAGAATGGAAGAAAATCACTGTTAATATCATAAGAACCATTAACAAGAAAACTGGAGCTAGCAGAAGAATTGGGTTGTTGACATATAATTGACTACTGAAAGCTAATTATGTCAATAAGTGAATTATTCCTAAATAACTATAAAATGACTTCAGGGAATAGTGATCATAGAAAAGGAACAACTACAGCATGCAACACTAAACCTTGAAGATAAACTCTTAAATGGTCAGAGAATTTCAAGTACAATGGTGTGAGCCTTTCAGAATGGGACATTGAAAAATGTAACTTATTTGTTCCTATAGTTCCACTAGTTAAGAAATATGTGTGTGTGAGGGGGGGGGGAAGCCTGATTATTGTTGGAAATGAATAACAAACATACAGAAATGTTCTGAGAAAATTTGAAGAAAAATATAGGACTAATAGCAGTGATAACTAACTATTGGTTTTCTTGGATTTCTGTTCAGGACATAGACCATTGATTACTGACACCATGTTTCAGCATAAAGATGTGCAAAAATTCACATGGAGAAAATAATGCAAGAAATGAAAAAAATCTTATTCGTTATGCTATTTTTGATAGCAAATTATCATCGTTTATTTTTGTGGCCAAAAATAAGATGAGAATATGATAAAATTATTAAAAGACCCTTAAAAGAAAAATGTTGACAAAGGTTTTATGAGGGATCACAGTTAGGCAGCTTTCAGATGTGAACTATTGACTCAAATGTTCAGATATTATTTGAGAGAAAGTGAAAAATTTTAAAACAAGAAATGAGCTTTAGGGAGTTAGTGATAGAATTTGAAGATAGTATTGATTGAACTCAGCCAGGAGAATCATATTGTCTACAAGCATAGAAAAATCAGCTTATAATGAACTAAAGCTAGACTTAAAGATAAATATGGACTAGTCATCACTAACATCATGTTCCAACATAGAGATGTACACAAATTCACATGGAAATAAGATACAAGAAATAAGAAAAACCTCATTGACTATGTTATTGTTGATAGTGATATCTTCATTTCTTTGATTTCTGCTGGTTCAGATTATAAGAGTATACAGAGGATTTGAAATAGGCACTTAGTTTTTAGTGAAAAAAGAAACAATTAATGATATGTAAGAAAGTTTTTAAAATAATTAGTCTGAGTAGCTTTCACAGATGAACTATAGACTCAACTAGACAGATATTATTCCAGAAAAAATTAAACAATTTGAAAATAAGAACAAATCATGGAGTCTCATTGGCAAACTCTGAAGAGCAGTCCTAGAAAAGAAGAAAGCATACCAAAAGTTCCCAGCAAGTCGGTAAATGTCTTAAAAGAATACAGAGAAAAATGAGAGAGCTAATCTATGTGTAAAAGTGGTTAAACAAAAGTCAAAGACTTTGCTAAGAATATCATCAATCTTTATTCATGTATGAATAGGGAAATATATACAGAAATATTCATATAACAACTCATGGAGATAAGTCTATTAAATGAAAGTCAGCCAAGTTACCAGATGTGTGCCAGATGGTCATGAGTCTCATCTTCAAAAAGAAGTTTGCTGATGTATTGCTAAAACTGTTTTCTTGAACTTTCTCTTCCTCTGTATCCATTTGTTGGCCTGTTCAGAGCAAAAGCACTGATCATAGGTGAAGGTAGATTAAGTTAGTGTCTCGACCACCTCAGCTGACAGTTTTCTGAATTGCTTCTATTAGAGGTCTTTGCTAGTTTTTTTCAAGAATGGCAATATTGATCAAAGGCATCTTCTCCCAAAACTATTGATGGTATTAACAGTGATATTAGTACCTGTATAATTGTCACAGTTATAATTTATGCTCTGAAAATTATGGATAATAGATTATGGAAATATTAGTAAGTTCAATAAATTAATTTATTTTTTCCTCTCTTTGCATTTATACCTTACTGCTTTTGACTGCCAACCCAATCAGTGCTGCATTTTTACATATATTATCTGGATGGTTTTTGGGCAGTCTGAATTCTAGTCACCTCCACAAGCATCATCTGCAAAGCAGAGATTTAGGTTTGTCCTGCTGAATCTTTAAGAGTTATTCCATACCCATTTCCTGTGAATCTGGATTTCACAATTCAGCATTACTCTTGCAGGATAATTCTGGTACAGTTTCTGCTGCTGTTTTGACTATTTTCAAGGGTATGCCATAGTAACTGAGAATTCTTTTTTTCATGGTTACATGGTGGTCAGCATTCATTCTTTTGAATTTATAGAGACAAAAATTCCAAAATTTTTGTCTTGCCAAGATTCTTGGCAATTCCAAGAGTTTGGAAGGCCAATTGGCAACCCATATAGTATTCAGAACATGATGCAGAACACAACATGAGAAAACTTAAGAATTATAGGACTGTAGAGATGCATTTGATGTAGTTCCACTTTTAATTTTTTTTATTATTTGTATATTATTTTATTATACTTTTTTTATATTTTTATTTATTTATTTTATTTATTTATTATTATAATTTTTTTCTATCCTCACCAGAGTTCAGGCTGGTGTAAACAATTAACTAAGCAGTTATACTATATCGCACTCATCTATATTATCATGTAGCTTGTATTTTGATCATATATATATATTCCCGGTGATGATCTTGATATATACAATATATTCTTTCTTTTAAGGTTGCACGGTGATCAGCATTCGTATTTATAAATTTAGGGACACAAAAACACACGTGTTGAACAAATTATTTTATTAATTACTAATAAAATAAAACTTGACGTTTCGACCCCTGTATCGAGGTCAGCATCGGAAGGATACAAGTGTGTAAGGAACCAAGCTACATGCTCTAGCCCTGTATACCAGTAAACTAAATCTACGTAGTTAATTAATCCTTTTCCCTAGTCTGACCTCTAGTGATAAAAAATTTTGTGTCCCTAAATTTATCAATATGAATATACAATATATATTTACCTTGTGTTTTCGTGTATATATTGTATAGAACTATAGTACAAGTTTCTCTAAAAACAAGATATAGGTCGGAGCATCGAGTGCTATTTTTCTTAATTGTGAGCAAAGTGATTGATGTAACACATCTTTTTGTCTCCATAAATTCTACACAATGAATAATACTAAGAATTTTGAACAGCCTTTGGCTATTGATTGAATCGAAAGCATTTGAGAAATCTATGACATTTAATATTAAAGGAAGGTTTTAGCATTAAAACCTTCCTTTTTTAAGATTAAAGCAGCCTACTAAGGCAGTGAATGTGTTCAATAGTGCTTTTGTTTTTCAAGAAGCCTGCTTAATTTTTGAGTAGAAGGAATGTTACATATAGTTCATTTCAATTTAGAAGCATCCTGTTATAGGTTTTTCATGTGGTAGGAAGTAGTGCCATTCCTCTGAAATTTCTGAGTTGTGAAAATGGAAACCAAACATATTGAAAGGATGCTTTGAACACGATGGCCTCTTTTAAAATTAAAACACCTAAGGGTGCAGTAATCACCATAATCCTGATCTATGCTCAACAAACCCTCATAATGATATTGTTAATGACTTCTACAACATAGTACATGCTGCAATAACTGAAGGTAGTCACACTCATTTAGTGGTTATGCGGACTTCATTGCCTCGATAGGCAAGAGACTTCCATTTGAATAGACATCAGTAGAACAACATGGCTTCACATTACAAAACTTGAGAGCAGAAAAGTCTAAGTTGTACTAAGTAAATCCTTGCTGTTGACAAAGTCCTTCCTTAACTGAAAGAGAAACTGAAAGAACATGGGCAAGATGTTCTCCAAATAACTCTATGGCTGAAATAGATTACATATTAGTTCAAAATGCAAAAACTGTAATAAATAAATTTTAATACAGATCATAGATTAGTCAGAAGTTCCATTCAAACCTGCCTTAACAAAAACATAAGTAAATCATTTTCAAGAAAAAATACGATCCCAAATTAATTCAGAAGGATATTAATTGCATAGAAAGCAAATCTCAAGCAAGAAATACAGAATCTGTTTTCAGAAACAGGTACCTGCCTACTCTACAAATGAAAACAGAAAAAGTAAACCCGTCAGTAATCAATATTCAAGGAAAAACAAAAGACATTTTCACCAAAAATACTGAAGAACTATTATGAAATTTAGAATTACTGTTAAGAGCAGGAATTTGGCATTCTTTATTTTTGTTATTCCTGCAAAGAGCATGAATAACAGAAAATCAAGCATGTTGAATTCATCAAGCTTGTAAAGAGAGAGAGAGATAAGATAAAAACACATGCATGGAATGATAACACTGTATTAATAGATTCAGATTCCTTGGAAAATAATATTATCTTGAAAATGGCAAAAGATGGGATGTCAGCCAAAAAAAAAAATGAAAAGAGAACCTACATACAACAGAGAATAAATCTTAAAAATAGCAAGTAATTTTTAAAACCTATGTTCTAATTCCAACTTCCTTGTGCCACCAGAAGATTATTCTGGAGATTCACAGCATAGAAATCATGAATGATATATATGTGAAATGAAAGAGGGAAAACTGGTAAAGAAGAGATAAATGACTTTAAAATTTGGACTTG
The DNA here is from genome assembly GCF_054136105.1 of Typopeltis vanoorti. NCBI lineage: Eukaryota > Metazoa > Arthropoda > Arachnida > Uropygi > Thelyphonidae > Typopeltis > Typopeltis vanoorti. The sequence goes on along the minus strand of NC_143565.1, from coordinate 46,950,868 downwards.
ATGTTAGCTATTCTGGTGAAACACTACAACAACATTATTATTGAAATCTATCCCAGACCAGTAGCTTAAATCAAAGATGACCCTTCCTACTCAAGAAAACTTGTAAATCAAATCTAAATTACTGTAGACTAGTTAGTCTTATTTCTTATAACTACAAGTTGTTTATTAGAGTCATTCAGAACAGAATCTCTGGTCAACTGGAATCAGACTAGCCATATAACAAGCAGTATTTAGGAAAACCTTTTCTACAACAGATCACTTACAATACAGATTATAGAAAAATGTAATGAATATAGCAAAAATATTGCTCTTTTAGATGGTCTGCTGGAACAAGGTGTAAACATTATATATCAAACTATTTTACACCAAAAGTCAAGCAGCTTTTATGCACAGAAAGAGAGAGAGTGATTCCTTCTGAATCAGTAAAGGGTTAAACAAAGTGATCCTTTGATCCCAAGACTGTGTAGGCTAGACTTGAATGTGTGTTCAGAAAATTTGATTAGACTAATGAGGTGTATCAATATCTTAGAAAATAAAGTATGCAATTTTTGATTTGCTGATGATATTGCCTTCTTTTCAAAAGAGACTCCACTGAATTGATGAGGATGATAAACAAACTGAGCAATATAAGTAGCTTTATCATGATTAAAAGCTGAAAAATTCTTATCTTCCTAGATGGTATCGACATAGGATGCGTACATTAATATACTTGTTTGGAACAAATATCACTCAACAATAAACAAGACCTAGAAATATAGTTGAGAATAACTAAAGCATGGAATAATTTCTGAAGTTGAGTCAGTGGATGAAGGGTAATTTGTCCATCTTTTTTAAAAGGAACCCAGTACATTTCATTATATTGACATAGAGCAGTCAAACTTGGTCTTTGACATAAAAGAACAAAAAACATGCCAAAGAGAAATGGAAAAAAAATATTTTGAGAATTAAAAAGAATACAGACAGCAACAGATGCTGACATTAGATATATCACAGTTTTTGATGTTATTCACAAAGCTAAACAACTATTGTGGAACTTAGTTGGCCATGTAATCAGGATGAATGTTGACAGTGGGTAGTCCTTCATACAGTTTGGTTCCCCAGAAGAGAGAGAGAGAGAGTAAAAGATCCAGAGACAGAAGAGGATAAGTTGGAGAGACAAGATTAATTGAAATCATAAGAATAGCAAAACTAGTCAGGATAGCTTGTTAGAGGGAAGAATGGAGAAAAGGCGAAGAGACCTTTTCCTAGCAACAGGATGTAACAGACTGATAATAACAGTAATAGCCATTCTGGAAAAATTAAATTTTAGAGCAGAGAAGACCTCAGCTAAAAGTTAATTACCTTGAGAACATTAATGGCCAAAATTAACGTGATTTGTGTGTGTGGTGGGGGGGAATCGTTTTTTGTGAAAATGTGTTTCAAAATTTACAAGATTATGAGATTAGCATTTGAGGAATTAGTTCAAGATAAACTAAAAGCTTTGTGATATTTGGGAGAAAGTTTAATATAAACAAATAAACAAAAAGAAATGGGTGGATATATTATTTATTTGAACTGTGAATGAAAATAAGAAATGGTGGATAGCATTTACACTTGCAGCACTGTTATTTTGTAGTACTTTCTAAGTTTAAAAATATTCTAATTTTTCTTGAATTGCATTTCATTGTGTTAAAGTGTCATTATTTTAATTACTGGAAAGTGCTTTAGTGATGATCAATATCCTCAGTAATCATTGTTTTTAAATATAAAATTCTTTATTTAAAAAATTCTCCATTTTTAAAATTTTTTTCAAGTGTGTGTGTGTGCGTGTGCGTGCGTGCATAGTCTAGCCATAAAGCAGTAAATCATTTATAGCTTTCAGCATATACAAATGACATGTATAATGTGCATATAGCAGCACTCAATATTTGAAATGTACTCCTTTTGCCTTCATGGCTGAATTCTGTGAGGCCACATATCGATGGCTGCACACACACACACAACATCTAATGGAAACACTGCAACTGCTCGCTCCAAATCCACCTTCAGGCTGGTGATGCTAAGATGTTGTTTGTTGCAGGCTACTTTCTAAAGCTCTGACACCACAATTTGAAGTCCAACAGATTCAGATCGGGATTTTCGGAGAGCCATTCAGATGGTAATGTGTAGTCGGACATTCACCTCCAACCACTATTGTGTGGTCCTCGCCTTGTGTGCAGGGGCTGAGTCCTGTTGAAAGATCCACTGCCTACACAATGAAACAAGGTGTTGCTCAGGGTTATACTGCAGGATCCAGCATGGTGTCTTGATACATTTTGGCAGAGGTTTTGATGCTTTCTCAGAGAAATGCAACTTGGATTATCCCCTCCCTCCCCCGATATATATCATCCCCCACCATCATGACACAGGGTGATGATCTCTCTCTGAATCCTGGGTGCTGTGGCACTTGCAGTACAACCATCTGAGATATATATACCTCATTGTTTTGGCATTTAAATTTTTTTTCAACTGTGAAAGTCTTCTCATCTGTGAAGAGGATATCTCTTCACAGATGAGAAGACTATTGCATAGCACTGGAGAAGTGCTTTTGGTTTTATCACCCTCTGCCGCATAAGTTGTGGTCTTAGGAAATGTCCAGTAGAACAACGATAGGCTCTTAGCCCCAGGTCATCAATTTGTAGACGTGACATTGTTTTCTGCAAAATGTTCATCCCTCACAACATCACTCTCTGTGTTCTCACAGGATTATGGTGGAAGCGTGCCTTCACAGCCCTCACAAGCTGTTGTGTCCTAATGCAGCATGGTTGTTCTTTGGCAGTCAGATATGTTTTGTTATTGTTATAATGGTTAATAGTCCGATACACAAACATCCTAATGATCCCAGTTGTTTTTGCATGTTGAAAATAATAGGTGTTTGCATTTTTTTGTGAAGTGCTATTACAGCTGCATGGTTCTCATAATCTCTCTACTAATAAATACATGAAAGTTACCTGTGCACAGTGACAGTAATTGAACCGAGCCTGTGCAGTTCTGTGGGCAGCACGGGATGTGTGGAAGTTGTAACAGTATTTATGGCAAGACTGAGAGTGTGTATGTGTGTAGATTTTTTTTTTTTCCTCCATGGAAAACAGTGCTAATTTGCTGATGATGTGCTAAAAATATCATACATGTTTAGAGAGTCACAAAAGAAAACAAAAGAACTGGGAAGAAGATGATTTCTACGATAGTGATGAAGATATTTACTTAGATAGAACAGGAACAATAGAAAAAAAAAGGGAAATTAGGCGAAAAATGGTTAAAAAAGAAACTAATGTGGAAACTTATGATTCTTTGGTAAGTTTATAATATGTAATTCTGTTAATTTTTCATGACATGTAACAATATGCATATTGCTAAATGGCTTGCTACATGTGATTTATTTGTTTGGTTTTACATATTATATTATCATGTACAAAGAATAATTAAAACAGAGAGCAGTATTTAAAGGGGGAAAAATGAAATAGCAGTAATTAAAAGAGGGATAAAAAACTCCTTCAGTGTACACCATAGAAGGGAGAAGAAATGGGTTTTCACCTCTGCTCTAAGTACATTCTTAGTAATGCTGTCACTTCTTTAGAAATTCACAACCAGATTTCAGAGTGTAAAGCAATATTCACAAAAAACTGGTTTCTTGCAGCAGAATATTTTATTTAATAAATTTAGTTTAATCCTTTATCCAAGTGTGAGCAAACAAAGTTTGCACCTGAAAGTATCTTCAGGACTGGGGTATGGTGGTACAACACCAGGGCAACTAACTCCTTGCTAGGAGTTGCCCTGGTGTTGTACCACCTTACCCCAGTCCTGAAGATACTTTCAGGTGCAAACTTTGTTTGCTCACACTTGGATAAAGGATTAAACTAAATTTATTATATTCTAACCAAGTGAAAAATAAACTTTCAATATTTTATTTACAATGAAATGATGCTTGATCTCATATCATCATCATCATCATATCGAGGATTTAGGCCTAGCATGGCCTGTTCCGGCCTTAGAAGTCATCATTGAATCGTTTAAGAGGATGTCCTGGTTTCCTTTTTCCTAATGACTTGTACTTTAAGGCTTGTTTTGGTAATCTTTCTGTTTTCATTCTTTGAACGTGTTCCATCCATTTATGTTTATATTTTTTAAATTTTCTATTACTGGTTCTTGGTTTAATTCTTTCATAATTTCTTCTTTTCTTTTGTGATCAAATAGGGTATACTTTGCAGTTTTTCTCATAAACTTCATTTCTGCTGTTATTAATCTTTGTTTGTCTTTGTTTTATTGTTCAGATTTCACTTCCATACATTAAGACTGGTAGGGCTAATGTATTGTATACTTTTAGTCTGGTTTGTTTTTGAACTAGGTTTGGTTTAAATATAGACAAGGAGTGATGAGAGCTTGGTCCACCGTTTCTCGGAGTTGTCTGATGTTGCACTACCTTACCTCAGTCCTGAAGATATTTTCAGGTGTAAACTTTGTTTGCTTACACTTGGATAAAGGATTAAACTAAATTTATTAAGATCTTGTTATCTATTACTATTTTAGTTCTTGCTGGATCTTGTCCTTTAAAGGCCATAGTTTTTGATTTTTCTGTTGATATTATCATACCATAATCTTTGGCTATCTCATTTAGATCTAAAATAGCTTTCTGTAAGTTCTCTTCAGAATTTGTAATTATTATTTGGGCTTCGGCAAAAAGGAGAGTGTTTAAGTTCACTTTAGGAGAAAGTTTAATACCCTGATGTAAATTTTTATTCCATTTTATTATTATTTAATTTAAGTAAATATTAAAAAGAGTTGCTGAGAGGGGACATCCCTGTCAGACCCCTTGGTTTATCTCTCTCTCTCTCGTATATGATAGCTCGTGATTTAATCTTATTTGAAATTGATTATTTTCATATATACTTGTGATAGCATTTAGGATATTATTTGGTATTTGTCTTTCTTTTAATATGTTAAAATATGTTTCTTTTAACTTTGTCAAATGCCTTTTCAAAGTCAATAAATGCAATATGTATTTCTAAATTGTATTCTCTTCTTTTCTCTATTATTAATTTTAGGCAAAAGGCCGGGTCTATACATGATCGTTCTTTTCTAAATCCATTCTGTACTTCTAAAATAAAGTTTTCGGAATATTTCATTAGCTTGCTATTTAAGATTCTGCTATATATTTTGTAACAGGAATTTAGTATACTGATACCTATATAGTTTTTAGGGTCATCTCTATTACCTTTTTTTAAAGATAGGAATCACAATTGCTTTTTTCCATTCTATTGGGGGGATACCAGTTGAATAAATTTTATTTAAAAATAATGAGTCTTTCTTTGAATCTTGTTCCTGCGTATTTATATAGTTCTGAACCTAGCTTATCTTCTCCAGGTGATTTTCTGTTTCTTGTTTCTTTCAGGCTGATTTCTAATTCTTCTTTCGTTATTTCCTTTTCATTTTCGTTAATTGTTTGCCAGTTGTCTTTTTTAAAATATTTGTCTGTCCGCAATTCTGTGTAGTAATTTAGAAATTTTTCTAATTTCAATTTGGTGTTTAATTTTATGTTTTCTTTGGTATCTTCATTTAAGTGTTTCAAAATCTTATATACATTGGGTCTTATTTTATATAAATCATGTTCAAAATTATAAACAAATTTGTTCCATGATTCTCTGTCTTTTTCTGACTTCTCTTTTAGCTATGGCTCTTATTCTTTTATATTCTATTTCATCTTCTAATCTTTTACTGCTTAACCATTGGTGATAGGCTTCTTTTTTCTTTTTGATTATTTCTTTGATTGTATCATCCCAGATCTTCAGTTTTTTTCTTTTATTGAATATTTTGGTCATTTGCTGCTGCATTTAGTATCGTTTTTATATTAAGCCATTCTATTTCTATTTTTTCATTTTGTTTTATTTTATCTAGATATTGGTTAATTCTTTGTTCATATAGCCATTGTACATTTATGTCATTCAATAGTCTAGTTTTATAAACAAATGTTTCAAATTTTCTTTCTGTTCTTGTTACTTGTAGCCATTTAGGTGGTAATCTTAATTTTATTTTAACAAGGAAGTGGTCACTGTTTATTTCATATCCTGTGTGAACTCTAACATCTAGTGAAAATTTTGATGTCTTTTCATTTAATATAAAATAATCTAATATTGATTTCCATCCTGTGTAGCTCAGTGGAAGTGGCACTTGCATCCTCTGTGCTTGATCACTCGAAGTTTAAGTTCAAGTCTAGTCACCGACTGAGGAACTTTTTCTAAGCCTTTCTTCGACTGATTCCCGAGTTAGTCGATCTCTGGCACAGGCAAGCGGGTTTTTCCTCCCAGAAACTCTGTTTTTTCATCCTGTAAACTCAAGAAAATCGACCGTAGTACCCACATTATTTCAGACAGTGACATATCTTGTTAGGGTTAGGTACCAAGAGATGGCAGCACTTGTTTGCCAGCCTCTTCATTGGTGGCTGCTATAATTAGTGATAGACATGGGCCAGCTATCTCTGATTGGCTGCCGGTGGAGATTGAACTGCCCACTCAATCTCCAAAAAGCTAGATAGGGTATAAAGGCCTCACCTACTCCCTATAAAGGGAATAAAAGGCGTTAGCTTATTTTTTTTTTTTTTTTTTTTTTTAAGCTGATTTCCATCCTCTTGCTGTCCAAGTATATTTATATGTCTTTATGTTTATAGAAGGAATTCATTATTTTTAGGTTATTATAAACTACAAAGTCAATCAATTTTTTACCATTCCTATTTAGAGTATGTTCTCCATGTATTCCTATATTATTATTAATTTTCGTGTTTCCAATTCTTGCATTTAAGTCTCCTGCTAAAATTATGTAATAATTTTTATTTATTTTATTATATATGTTTTGTAGCTGATTATAAAAATCAATATTATCCTGTTCTCTTCCTTCTTCTGGGGCATATAAACCAGTTATTGTTAAATAGCCTCTATCTATTTTTATTCTACCTTCTATTATTCTTTCATTCCATAATTTATAATGTTTTAACTGTTTTGAAAGGGAGTTATGAATCCAAATCATGACTCCTGCTTGTGCTCTTTGGTCTCTGTCAACTCCACTGTATATCACATTAAAATTTTCGGTTCTCATAGTTCCTTTTAATTTCTTTTTTGTTTCAGTGATTACTGCTATTTTAAATTTTCTTTCATTTAATAGTTGGTCTAATTCTATTTCTTTATATGCTATTCCTCTTACATTCCAGTTTGCTATGTGTATTATATTTTGTTGTTTCCATTTTTGTTTTACCTTTTTCATTCCAGGGTCGTTTTCCATAGATTCAATCCGATTATCTTTTTCTGTCAGCTTACAAGTAGAATTATGTTCTCCATGTCAGAGGACTAGCCTGACGATGGAATAGTTCAGTGGTAGGGCTGCTACCTTAAGGCTTCTGAACTAGCCTTCTTCCAAATTTAAACCCATAAGAGGAATAGGGTATATTGAAGGGGGAAAGAGTAGATTATAGTAGAATTATAGTAAGGTTTATAGAGAGGGCATAGTTGTAAGGCCAGAAATGAAAAGACCCATGGCCCCCGAGTACTCTAATAGCATAAGGGTCGTAAAATAAGAAGAGTTGGCTGATAAGGCCTTATAGGAAAGATTAAAAGTGAGTGGATCTTCCTCAAAGTAGAAAAAGAAGAGGATAGATCCAGCTAGGGATCCATGGGAGTGCCATTTCCCTTACAAGATGATTGCCCTTATGGCCCTGTTGGTCCACGAGTCCTTATTCAGTATATTCGGACCACACACACATATGGTGGGCTCCCCTATCCGCCACCCAGAGGACGTGTTCTCTAGGGGTTACAGGGTCCCCCCGAGAGATTATAAGACTTATAACCAGAAAATTAATTTCATATACTAGAGAAAATAAGTTAGTATAATTTATTTTAATGGTAATTCTGTTTTTCTTTCCCAAGTAAAACAGACAATCAGTGCACAATTGTAATATGGCAGTAAGGGAGTAACTTGATAGAACATGGAGAGAAGACAAAATATTTGTCTGCATTCCATGATTCCTATATTAAAGATTACTTATCTATGAAACCCGAATTACATGAACTGAGAAAATGGACATAATTCTGTGTTATGATTATAATCCATCTAGAATTATTATTTCATAATTCTAGATGGATTTCTTTATGTTTTAATGGTATGGTACAACACCAAAACAATAAATAGTAAATAAATTATTTATTGACTGGTTGATATTTCATTGGGTTTTTTAACCAGCATCTTTACAACAGAATTGCTTTTCACAATACACAAGCAACATTGAGTGTAGGAAACTGTTCCAATTGTAATGGACAAATGAATATAAAAGACAAAAGTTCTAACTTGATATCTTGTAACACTGCAAAATAGAAGTTTTTGCAGTTTTACAGTTGATCTTAAAATGACCGTCTCCCAAATTTTAGGCAAATTAATGCAGCTATACTTCAGGTCAGGATAGTGTTCCATTACTTCTAAGTTCTTCTGACTTGTAATAATTTCTTTATTGTGCATGAGTTTTCTGCCTTCTTATCCTGTGTGAAAGGATGTCCAAAGTATAATTTGCCAGTAATGATAGTATTTTTTGTGTCCTCTGAAGTAGATGCTAACAGATTTCTCTGTCCATGGGAGACCAAGTTACAGTCATACACTCCACAATGTGATACAGGATGGAGTTTGTCCTTTGGTGAATAGATCATTTGAACATGGTGTGGAGGTTAATATTTATTTAATATTTTAGTTATCTTCTCAGATGTACCCTAGATATATAGAAGGGAATGTAGAGATGTGTCATATTTGGTGTGTTTTTATAGGAGTTGTGACCATTGGCTAAAACTTTAAACAATGTGACACAGGTAGTTGAGTTCTGTGGCAAGAGATCTGTCATTAAAACAAATACCACTGCTTTATCAGTAAGCTTTTGAGCATCCCATATTGTCGAGCTTGATTTCTTGTATGTGTGTGTGTGGGCTTTCTGCAAATAGATAAAGGTAGTGAACCATTTGAAAGATGTGTAACTAGTGTGTTAAGAAAGGGCAGAGTTATTTGATTATTTTTCTAATGTGAACTGTATTTCATGGTGCTGACTGTTTATGAATTAACGAATCTAAAGTATTTTACTCGTGAGGCCAAAAGGCAAACATGTCAACCATATAGCAGAAGTCAGACCTACAGTCAGACTTGTGCTATGTGGGTCTGTTAAGTACTTTGTTCTCCCAATGTTCCATATGGTAATTAGTCAAAGGTGGAAAAAAAACCATTTCAGTTTCATCAAGTTTTTATAGATTTTCCCTTCCTATGTGAAGTAATCTATATATACTGTAAATTTGAATATTTCAGATATGTCAAGGGGAATGAAATGGGATTTTATGAAATCAAAGATCTCTCTTAATAAATATTTATGTTATCTTGGTAGTGCCTTTTCTAATTTGTCTGATATATTTTTATATAAAACTTTTATATATATTTTTTAAGATATTTTTTATTTATTGTTTTGATGTTGTGTAATACCATTAAAATATGAAGAATAACTTCCAGCACTTAAGCCTGTTCACTTGGTAGATGGATTTCTGTATTGCAGCTCTGAAGTGCAGAATAAAGGCAATCTCTATAAGAAAAGAAGGCGAAGATGTAAGAAGATTGGTGGAACACACAAAATTAGTAAAGTGTTTTTGACTATTGAGTAGTCAAGCTGTATGCATCTGGAAGTATGTTTGAGTTATTGTTAATTTTTTTTTATCTTAAATAGGAGATGAGCAAAAATTCTCTGTAAGGTTTTTAAGTGGTTTGACTCTAATTATCATTGATAGAAATGCTTCCTATGATTTGGAATTCCTGTTGAAGATGGGTTTTTGAGTAAATGAAAAAATGTTCTGTAGATGGGAGTCTTGACTAGTCGTAGTTTCCATGTAGAATTGATAACTGGTATCCTTATGATAACCTAAACCTAAAAAAGCAGTTTAGGAAATGAATTTCAAATATATAGATATGCTTTGGGAAAATTTGATGGAGGAAAGTAAGGCTAAGTAAGCAATGTGAGTACATGGGGGATTATTTCTGCTCAGGACATGCTACTAGTCATTACTATTGCCCAACATAAAAATATGCATATAGATTATGTTATTATTGATAGAGATGTCTTCAGACTGGATCAGGGTTCAAGAGTATACAGAACATTTGAAATGAAAAGAGATAATAATCTTTAGTATTTGGGCCTGATAAACATGAGCATCATTGAAAAGAAAAAATACCATGAAAGTTTTTCCAACTCAAGCACCTTTCAGATGTATACTGTAGACTCAAATATTATTGATGGAAAAGTGAGATTTTAATCACTACACCGTGTTTTGAGATTGTCTCTATAAAGAAGATTTTTTAAAATTTTTATTCTCTATAAAGATTGTTTTTATACTCCGAGTGTTTAGTATTTACACAAGAGTTCAGTTCCGATTGGTGCAATGACTTTTAACTATTTCTTTTAGAATCCAGAAAATCACAGACTCTAGACCAAATACAAAAAATATACACATTTAATAAAACTAAAACAATATATACACTTTAAATGAAATTACTTAACTACAAAATCCAAGGCCTTCTAAAATAAATCTACACTTCAGAGATTTTCTTATCCAAAAATATTAAAATCACCCATTCTCTGACTCATTCTATTACTGGAGTGTTTAACATATACTTAATCACGTCTACCAGACTAAACGCCTTGTTTTCACAATAACAAAATGTTCATCGGAATCAATTTCCTTGTTAGGAAATTGACTCTGATGATGTAATCTTCATCATCAGAGTCAAATGCTATCCTTTTCTGAAAATATAAAATTTCCTTCTTTTTTTCCATAGTTTTTATAGATTTTTTTTTTTTTCTCTTTTTTTCTCCGTTATATGGCACAGCACACAATATTATTCCTCCTGTCTCACCGAAGTATAAATACTCTTACCTCTTGCAGTTCAATTTGATGCACAATTTACTAATTTTTGTACCGGAGAAAGAAGTTTCTTCCATTACTTCATAAACAACAGATCTAGTTTGTAAACAAATCCAGAGAATAAAAGGTCTCCTGTCTAATAATGAGATTATGGTTTCTTTTGATGTAGTCTTCCTATTCACGAACATACCACTACAAGAGTGGTATGTTCGTTTTTACAATCTGATTTCCCAGAAGACTTTGTTAACCTATTTAAATTCACCATCAATGCAGGCTATTGATGGCATAATAAATTGTTCTATTACATGGCATAATAAGTTGTTCAAATAAATAGAAGGAAGAGCAGTGAGCTATCCTATCTCACCAGACATAGCTGATTAATTTATGAAGCATCTAGAAAAAGAACTCTGACACTATATTTCCTCAGCCTCGTATATGGTTACATTTTGATTATATATTTGCAGTCTGGTCCTGTATTGAGTCAGAATTACTTCACTTCCTGGAGAAAATCAACTCCTTGTACTCCCGTATCAAGTTCACTATTGAACATGAATCCAATAATTCACTACTCTTTGTGGATACCTTAATAATTTGTAATTCCACAGGTCTTGTTGAATTTTCAGTTTATCGGAAGCCAACCATTACTGGCACATTCACAAATCCTCCCACCATCATCATTCATCACAGAAAATGGGTATTATTAAGTGTCTTGTACGTAGAGCTCATACGATCTGCTCTTCTGATCCCCTTTTGTTAGATGAACTGACCAAAATAAAAACAATGTGATGTGTAATGGATACAACAAAACTACCATTCAAAAAATTATTGATAATTATCATCCTTCTACTAGACTACAGTCTGATGTGAAAAGAATTTCAATATCCTACCTGAAAGGAACCTTGAAACGGATAGCAACGATTCTTTGTAAATTGAGTCTGTTTGCTTCCTTCAAACCAGCTTGGAAACTGTCTTCCTTCCTATCATCTACAAAGGATGCATTACCACCTCTTTCCTTACCAGGCATCTATCACGTGCCCTACTCATGTCATTTTTGCTGTTTTGGAAGACTGGCCATTCTGCCTTGATTAGAATTGAAGAACAACAAGAGTATATTACTACTTCATTCCAGGAAGTTTAAATTTGATTGTCTTTTCATTGACACACGTGAAATGCCACTAAATCATCCAAATCTGAACCGATCAGACTGCATGCTAATATCCATGTTTTGGGGAAATGATGACTATTAATTGTTCATAATTTTTTTAAATTAATAATTATTTTTTATCTATGCAACTTTCAATTGTTCCTTTGAACTCTAATAGTGTAATACCATAACCGCAACATGAGCTAATATTAGCTCATGTCTTGGTCATAAATCATACATATATACACACATGATTTACACAGTATGCCTGACAAGTAATGATATTGATTATTTACAGGACAGCCCTTTGAATAAAAGTAACAAACGTGTTTATAGCTTTGACTACTAGAGCTTGTTGTGATCGCAGGTGCAACTTTCGAGTCAGGTGATGCAGTGCAGTTTTTATGTAGTAACCGTTGAAGTAAGTGTGTGTAAGTAGAGTGTGTCAGAATTTGTGTCACAGAGCAAAGACCTGTGATAAAATTTTATAGTAAATTAAGAAAACTACTACAGAAGTGTACCAAGACCTTAAAAAAAGTTAACAGCATGACTGTCTGTGTTCCACTGGTTTTTTTTTAACTTTTAAAGAGGGGAGGGAGTTCCTGGAGGATGAATCATGTTGTGGGTGGGCAGTTTTTGCATGGACAAATGAAATGTGGTGAAAGCTAGAAAAATTATTGCCCATGACAGGCAAATAACCACTACACTACTCACTGTACAGCTTGGTGTCTGTAAGGAAATGGCCAGATTAATCTTAGAAAGAGATTTGCACAAGAGGAAGATTTGTTCGAGGTTTGTGCTGAACACATTGACACACAAACAGAGAGAGCTCTGGGTTGCATGTTGTCAAAATTTCATCCATGCAGTTGATCAGGATCATGATGTGTTGCAAAGAATTGTTATTGGTGATGAAAGTTGGTGTTTTCAGTTTGATCTGGAAACAAAACTTCAGAACATGGAATGACATGAAGTGCCTTCTCCCCAATAGAAGAAAGTCAAGTTACGAAAATCACGTGTCACGACAATGTTTTTTTTTTTTTTTTTTTTTTTTTTTTTTTTTTTTTTTTTTTTGACACTGCTGGAATTATCCACCACAAATTTGTTCCTAAAGGCACCACAGTGAACACTCAGTATTAGTTAGGAGTAATGCAACATCTGTATGCCATGATGCAACATGTTAGGGAAGAACTTTCAACAATTGGTTTCTGTTGCATGACAGTGTGACCACACATTGTATGCTGCCTGTGAAACAGTTTCTGGCTTCAAAGTCAATCTGCGTGTGATCGAACCCCCCCCCCCCCCCCCCCGTTCATCAGATTTGCTCCTGAAGACTTTTTCCTCTTTCCAAAGATGAAGTATGCCTTGAAATGGGAGTGCTTCAGTAACATCGAGGACATCCAACACAATGTGACCCAGACACTGAAGGAGGTTCCTGTTCATGACTTTCAATGCCTTCAAACACCTGTATGAGAGATGTAAACATTGTGTGGAATTGGAGGGAAATTATTTTGAGTCAGTGTAATTGACAATTCCAATATAGTTCATTGTTTTGATATAATAATTCTTGTCTCATTACTTAACAGGCACAGTCTGTATGATTCATTATTATAATTCATGTTTTGAATGTAGTTAATAGTCTGTCTCCGTGATGATGTCCATGAAACGTTGGATGAAATATATTGGAATTTTTGAATAAAGTTATTTTAATATTCTGTAGTACTGTACTGTGCTATGAAGTGAGCATTGGTTTGAAATGCCATATTTATGAATGCTTTTATCATTTATTTATTTATTCACTTCATACTATTGATTTTATTGATACTTGGATGGGACTCCCCCCCACCCAACTACTGACCAAAATACAGGTTGCGAGAACTACTTTTGTTTTGGTCCGTTGGAGAGATAAGTTAAAAAATGTATTTCTGAACATCATAAATAATGTATTCGTATTCAGTTTAATAAATTCCACAAATCTGGTCTTACTGAACATGGAATTGACAGCACTAGCCATGGGATCCAGTGGGATAATAAACTCTTGGACAGATATAAATATAAATTTCAACACCTATTCAAAGAAAGTGCTGAAGCCTTACCACGTTGCCCTGATTTAAATCGCAGTGATTGCCTTTCTGTTACAAAAATTTGAAAAATTGTTTTACCTGACTGTATTAAATAATTTTTTAACTTATTTATTTTTTTATTGTTTTATCTTAGCTTTTATATGAGCCATTCACAGGCCAAAGTGATTAATTCCACTTTTTGAATTTTTTTAAAATTTTAGTGCCAAATTGATTGATGCTTAACTTTTGATATTTAAAATAAATTTCCTTAATAATTAGACTTAACACCACTAAATAACAAAAATTTTTTTAGCCGTCGAATAATAAATAATTTATTTCAGAAGCCAGTGTGATTAACTCCATACTCTCAAGTAAATTGTTGCAATAATGCAATTGAAATGCTTATAAGAATTTAGTTAAGTAATTTTTTAATGCAACAGTATATATTAAACAATAATGGTAAACCATTTACTGTTATCCTGTCATAAAAAAGTAAAATTTCAAAAAGAGCAATACAATTAACACGTTAAGCACCAAGCCCACTTTATTTACCTTTTCATGTATGCTGTACACATTTTATTTAAAAATGACCAAAAAAAAATCTATTACAGAATTTCGAAAGGAATTAGTTACTCATCATCATCATCATGCGTATCAAGGATTTAGGCCTAGCATGTCCTGTTCCAGCCTTAGAAGTCATCGTTACATTTTATTTAAAAATGAAACCAAAAAAAAATCTATTACAAAATTTCGAAAGGAATTAGTTACTCATCATCATGCGTATCAAGGATTTAGGCCTAGCATGGCTTGTTCCAGCCTTAGAAGTCATCGTTTAAGAGGACGTCCTGGTTTTCTTTTTCCTAATGGCTTGTGCTTTAAGGCTTGTTTTGGTAATCTTTCTGTTTTCATTCTTTGAACATGTTCCATCCATTTATGTTTATATTTTTTAATTTTTTGTATTACTGGTTCTTCGTTAATTCTTTCATAATTTCTTCATTTCTTTTGTGATCAAATAGGGTATGCCTTGCAGTTTTTCTCATAAATTTCATTTCTGTTGTTGTTAATCTTTGTCTTTTTGTTTTATTGCCCAGATTTCGCTTCCATATATTAAGACTGGTAGGGCTAATGTATTGTATACTTTTAGTCTGGTTTGTTTTTGAACTAGGTTTGGTTTAAATATAGAGTTACTAAATCACTTAGGGAATTGAAACAACGTAGATCCGAATATAAATTAAATTATACTTTAATAAATATTTCCGATATTTCGGCAATGTTACATTGCCATTTTCAAAAGGAACTTACAAAAAGGCAGTTGCACACAGGCACTAACAATACAGTAACTGAGAATGAAGATATGAAGCTATCGTTCTCCTAAAAGTCCTGATGGTGCCCTCTAGCTTGCTAAGTAGGCATTCTTGGCCGTTGGGCTGAAGGTCTGCTGAAGAATGCCTCCCGAATTTGGGGCAGTTGCATACAACCAAATTTGTTGAGGTTTGGAGAGTTTCTTAGGGCAGAGGCTGATTCCATAAATAATCTTTCGAATTTATATTTGCTCCGGTGTATTACTGTAGCTTTCTTCCACCGTATTCTGTGGCATGTATCCAGAGCATGGTCTGCAAGACCAGAATGGCTATACTTGTAAAACCGGATGTAGTCCTTGTGTTCAGAAATTCTGATATTCGCTGTCCTGCCTGTTTGGCCAAAGTACGACAGTTTACAACTGCAAGGGACCTGGTATACACCAGGTAGGTCTAGGGGAAGTGGTTCCGTGCGATCGTATCTCGATCGCACGGAAGGCCCGCCAATATGGTAAAATGAAGTTGAAGCTGTCTAGACAATTAAATCGTCTGACTTTCCTGAAACGCTGCCGGGATAACAAGGTAATCCCGAACTGTGTAAAATTGAAGCACCGTTTTGTTTCGCAAAAAGCGCTCCGTATATACAACCGCGCTAGCTACGCGTTACTTCGCGAACAAATCGCCGCCACGCGGTTATTCTTAGCCGAAATTAACGAAGCTATTCGTTCCCTCGAAGATGAACTTTCGTGCACCTTAAATTACGAACTGTGGTCAATTTTACATGACATCTCGTGTACCGCTGCAGACAAAGAGTTTGAAAAGATACGAGGCCGACAGATGAAGAAATTCGATAAATTAAAAAAGAATTCTACCGTCAATCCAAAACTTGCTACCAACACTGTAATCAACCTTTCTTCAGTCACCCTGAAGCCTGAAGCTCTCAACGTGCTTTCACGTGGCCACAACTTCGCCATTGCTCCCAGAAAAATACCAAGTGAGGATATTATGATCCAGATTGAAAGAGGAATCCGCCACCTTCCACATCAAATCGCCAACAGTGTAAGACTGGATGTAGCTTGTGTCCTTTCCATAGCAAAACCACCCAAAACCAATATATCCAACAAGGAATTTAAAGCCCTACAGGAATTGAGAAATAATAAAGAATTAGTTATCACCAAAGCGGACAAGGGAAATGCAACTGTAGTACTTAACCTAAAGGACTACAAAGGTAAGCTGAATGCTCTTCTATTTGATCGGGCTACTTACCTCCCTATCAATTACAACCTCACCAACTCACAAATTAAAAAACTTCACAGGCTCCTTAAGAAAGTCACTTCTTGGCCTGTAGAAGTTACCAACAGATTAAAACCGTTTAACTCTATATCCCCCCCGTATTTACGGACTCCCAAAAATACATAAAGAAAATGTGCCATTACGTCCCATAGTGGATGGCATTGATTCCCCCATATACAAATTAGCTAAACATTTGGCCAAAGAGCTCACACACTATACTGGCAACACACCATCACACATAAAAAACTCAGCCCACTTCAAAGCCAGCATAGAAAACCTTACACTCCAACATAATGACATAATGGTCAGCTTCGACATCTCCTCCTTATTCACAAATGTCCCACTCAAGGAAACTTTAGAGCTAATCCAAGCTAAATTTTCTCCCGATATCTCAGCCCTATTTCAGTTCACAATGAACTCAGGCTATTTCGTTTGGCAGGGAAAATTCTACAAACAAATAGAGGGGACAGCCATGGGCTCACCACTCTCCCCACCCTTGGCCAATTTCTTTATGGAGACCTTTGAGGAAAAAGCCTTAGCCTCTGCCCCACAAAAACCAACCATATGGCTTCGCTACGTTGATGATGTGTTCGCTATTTGGCCACATGGCTCTGAAACACTCCTCTCCTTCCTTACACACTTAAACAACCAACACACCAGAATCAAGTTCACCCTGGAAAAAGAGGAAAACAACTGCCTCCCTTTCCTAGACACACTAGTCACCCGCCAGCCTGATGGAACTTTGGCTTTCTCAGTTTACAGAAAACCCACCCATACAGGCAGATACATCCACCAACAATCCCACCACCCCCCTCACAACAATATGGAGTGGTAAAAACACTATACAACAGGGCTAAACTAATCTGTTCTAATGACATAGCCCTTAACACTGAACTAAATCACATCCTCAACACTTTCACAGCCAATGGCTACCCCCCCCAAAAAAATCCAAAAAATATTAAAACCTACAAACCACAGCCCCCCTCCTCCTCCCCTCCACAAAAAAGATTACTCTAAATCCATCACCATTCCCTACATCCGAGGCACCTGAGAAAAAATTACCAAAATTCTAAAAAAACATGACCTCACCTCCTGTTACAGGCCTTACAGAAAATTGGCATCCCTTATCCGCTCTACCAAAGACCAACCACTTCCCCTAGACCTACCTGGTGTATACCAAGTCCCTTGCAGTTGTAAACTGTCGTACTTTGGCCAAACAGGCAGGACAGCGAATATCAGAATTTCTGAACTCAAGGACTACATCCGGTTTTACAAGTATAGCCATTCTGGTCTTGCAGACCATGCTCTGGATACACGCCACAGAATACGGTGGAAGAAAGCTACACTAATACACCGGAGCAAATATAAATATGAAAGATTATTTATGGAATCAGCCTCTGCCCTAAGAAACTCTCCAAACCTCCACAAATTTGGTTGTATGCGACTGCCCCAAATTTGGGAGGGGCATACATCAGCAGACCTTCAGCCCAATGGCCAAGAACGCCTACTTAGCCCGCTAGACCTCACCATCAGGACTTTTAGGAGAACAATAGCTTCATATCTTCATTCTCAGTTACTGTATTGTTAGTGCCTGTGTGCAACTGCCTTTTTGTAAGTTCCTTTTGAAAATGGCAATGTAACATTGCCGAAATATCAGAAATATTTATTAAAGTATAATTTAATTTATATTCGGATCTACGTTGTTTCAATTCCCTAAGTGATTTAGAAATGCATAACCAACGTATAAGCCTGTCTACGAGAATCAAATATAGAGTTAATTACACCTGTTATTTTAAAATATTTTGCAATTTTTACGTTTATATCTTTTTCATTTTCATATGTGATCATGCAGCCTAGGTAGTTAAATGAATTCACCTGTTCTAAGATCTTGTTATCTATTTCTATTTTAGTTCTTGCTGGATCTTGTCCTTTAAAGGCCATAGTTTTTGATTTTTCTGTTGATATTATCATACCATAATCTTTGGATATCTCATTTAGATCTAAAATAGCTTTCTGTAAGTTATCTTCAGAATTTGTAATTATTATTTGGTCATCGGCAAAGAGGAAAGTGTTTAAGTTTACTGTAGGAGAAAGTTTGATTCCTTGATGTAAATTTTTATTCCATTTTATTATTATTTAATTTAAGTAGATATTAAAAAGAGTTACTGAAAGGGGACATCGCTGTCGGACCCCTTGGTTTATCTCTCTCGTATATGATAGCTCGTGATTTAATCTTATTTGTAATTAGCTACTCATCTTATGAATTGTCGAGATAAAGAATAACAATAAATAGCAATACTATAAATAGGCCTCAAAAATTTCATCACTTTGTGTTAATTTTAATATCAGAACATTATTTATTACATTTTATATCGTCGTCACCAATGACCGACACAGCGTTTAATGTGTTAATGAGTTACTGAGTTATTTTCACTTGCCAAATCGATTAACTCCCTTACTTATGCAAAAAATGTTAAAATAATAACTATTATTCCAAGGATATACTATTTTATGCATTTTATATGTCATTAGATAAAAGCTACGCCTGTAATAATGCATTTTACAATGTTTATTTGAATTTAAACTTTAAAAAGAATTTTAAAAAAGAATGTTTGTTATATTATCAATTTTCTCTACTTTTTTTTTTTTTGTGGAGTTAATAGATTTCGCAAATGAGCGGCTCATATATCACAGCATGCCTATAAAGATTCTATTGTATCACATGCATTTTATTGTTCATCTGTATTCAAATTTCTGTTATTCTTTAGCCCATACTGTTGAATGTTTTATGAGACATGAAGCAAAAGATTTGTTATTGTTATTAATAAATTAGTACTTTACTATGGCATATATAAATTATGCAAATAATGAAATTCTCAGATGTCTTTAATCAACAAGATCAACCATTTTCATTCATTCTTTCTGAAGCAGTAGAGGAGGTCAGTAATACACATATTGTCTTCATCATGTGAAAGCCTTCTAATTAATCAGTAGCCAGTATGGATTCTGTCGCTCTGTATCAACAGTGAATCTCCTTGCCTACATCACGAAAAGATTCACTAAGCATATGGGGAGTTGTATCATGATAATCATGAGAATTATTTAGCTATAATGTAATATTGAAAAGTATGAGATGGAGAGAAAACTTGCCTGGAGTTTATAAATAAGTTGAAAATATACAGAGTGTATTCTTTATATTCTAGTTCAGTAAATATATCCTTGTATATTCAAGGAACCAGAAATTATTCAAATACTTATTTTGTAGAAGAATCTTGAGTCTTCTCTCTGTATTCAATCAAGTCTCCTCTCTGTCCCTATTAGATTAATTCAATAAATTACATCTGAACTAAACAGCTGACCACGCATAGGATATTAATAGTAACACATTTTATATGTCATAAATTCACATCTGATCAGCACCATGCTATTTCTTCAAGAGTAAGTATTTGTGATAGTATCAATAACTACTTTACGTAGTGCAATCTGAAAGGATTGTAAAAATAGATGTGCAATTTGCCTATAAATATTCTTTATTAACAAAGAGTAGTCTGAATAATTGCTGATAAATTTAAACAACATTCGCAATATATACTTGAGGTTGGAACATAATTTGTTTTATATATATATATATATATTTTTTTTTTTTTAGTTAAAGAAATTGGAAATCATTGAAGAGCAGATTAAAGATATAGAAAGAAAGTTACAGGAAAGTAATAAGACAGGTAACAAAAAACTTTTTTTTTTTGCTTTTGCTTTTTTTTATTACAAAAAATCATCTCTCTTTGGTCTTTTGTCTGCCATTAGTATTTTAATTATTCATTCAATGTAATTTTCTTCAAGTCAGGTTTGAGAATGTGAGAATCTTTACATTAGTGCATTTGGGACTGCTCAAGTATATTTTTGGCAATCACAATTGCTATATTTCTTTACCATGTTTCCCCTACCATATAAATTTCTCTTTTATAAAAATATTTATTCTTTTTTTTGAAACCATGCTTAATTCCAGACATCTTGTACAACAATTAAATTAAATTGAATGTTATTCATAACTTATTTTTATGCTATTATAACAAAATAACTAAATTACGAAAAAGATGTTTATTAACTGTCTTATATTTTGCTGGATTTTAAACCAGCATCTCCAGAGCACAAAAACAGCATTAGTTTGCATGTGACAACAAGAAATGAAACAGTTCAAATTGTATGGACAAAAGATCTGAAGTCCAAATTTGGTGCCCTCTAATGTTGTAAAATGAAGTATTACAACTGTGTAAGAGTTGATCTTAAGATGACGGGTTCCCAAATTTTGGGCTAATTAATGCAACCATACTTGTTCAAGTTTAGAAGAATACTTCATGGCCATAGCTGACTCTAAAAATAATCTTTCTAACCTGTAATGACTTCTATATTGGCCTACTATAGACATACAGGAAGATCTGTTAACATCCACCTTGGAGAACAAAAAAAATACATTCAATACTACTACTATTATTATGGCAAGTCTGGACTGACACACCACACTTTGGAACCACCTTTCACACAGGATTAGATTGAAGAAAACCAATGTGTTATATATAGGTCATTACAGGTCAGAAAGATTACTTTTAAAGGCAGCCATGGCTATGAAGCATTCTCCTAACTTGAACAAGTATGGCTGCATTAATTGCCCAAAAATTTGGAAGACTTCTCTTAAGATCAACTCCTACACAGCTGTACTACTTCTTTTTTATAATATTAAAGGGTGCCAACTTAGAACTTTAGATCTTTTGGTTAGGAGATGTAAAAGAGGTATGGAAATCTCTATTCTATACCTAGACCTGCTATATTTGCACCTATTTGCAAGGGGGGGGGGGGGGAGAGAATGGAGAAAAATGTTTTAATGGTATATCATTTTGTAACAAAGTCATGATTTTTTTAAACATTTTTTTTTATTATATGGCTACTGTATTCATGTTGTATTACACTTTGGAATACTTCCATATGTAAAAAAAAGAATATAATCAATATAAATATATATGTAAATTAATAGTTGTTTTGAATAAAATCTGTGAGTTTGACAGATTTAACCAAGCACACTCATATTATGATAATGAAATTTACACATCTAGCATAATGACAATACATTAGTCGTAATCTGTTTTATTCTGTTTTATTGTGTTCTATTTATTGTGTTAGTCGTAATGTTTTAATGGTATATCATTTTGTAACAAAGTCATGATTTTTTTAAACATTTTTTTTTATTATATGGCTGCTGTATTCATGTTGTATTACACTTTGGAATACTTCCATATGTAAAAAAAAAAAGAATATAATCAATATAAACATATATGTAAATTAATAGTTGTTTTGAATAAAATCTGTGAGTTTGACAGATTTAACCAAGCGCACTCATATTATGATAATGAAATTTACACATCTAGCATAATGACAATACATTAGTCGTAATCTGTGGGAAGCTTATAGCTAGTGAAAATTTTCTTTCTCCCCCTCCTTTTTATATATATATTCAATTATCCCTTTCACTTTTTTCTAGTATACAGTTTATATTTCAGATATGTTATTTAAAAAAAAAAAAAAAAAAAACACCTTATTATGATAAATTGCTACTTTATTATGAAATAATCATGCCATATTTCATTACTTTAATTAAAATAAATCTCTCTCTTTTAGGACTATCCCAGTCACAGGAAATGGATGTTGATTCACTGGATGCTTATATGTCATCTATTCAGAATGAAAATCAAATTGATAAGAAAACAAAATCCAAATTAAAGCTGCAACTTGCTCAGTTCTGTCAAGAAAGGCGTAATCTTCAGAAATTGGTTAATATTGCTCGTCCAGCTAATCTGCCTGTTCTTAATGTGTAAGGTTATGCTTTAGCAATGATAAATATTGTAAAAATAATGCGAAAACAAATAACTTAGATAATAAAGATTTTTGTTAAATTTAAAAATTTTTAAATGGATCACTTCACTTAACCCACCGTTAGTAAGGTGGCGGTGTCACATTTATTTATTTCTATATCTTTGGGGTCTGTGACACCCCACCTTACTAACGCCGGGTTAAGTGAAGTTTTTATGGATTAAACAAAGCATTTATGTGCTATTAAGGAAAATTTAAAAATTATGCTCTCCATCTCTCAACATCTTTGGACTGCTAAAAAGAAGAGGGGCAAAGTTTGATCTCTCAAAACAGTACTTTATAATACAGTCAGACCTTGACTTATGATGAGATTTCGTTTTGACGATTCCATCATAAGTTGAAATTTTCTGAATTCACTACATGAGCCATAAGAATATGTTAACAATTAATTCATTATAAGGCTTAATGAATACAGCAATGAGGAACTATAAAATATAACTTTATTAGATCCTATATTTCGTCTCTGTCACAGAGATATTATCAGTGATACAATCTCGAAATTCTATAAGCACACAGAAGAACTCAAAAGAAATAGACTAAAAGCCTAAAGTCTTGTGAGGTGCACCCTCTATAGGTGCTGTAGACTAGCCTCAGCTGTTGGGAGGGAGGCCTAAGGATTAAAGTTTCCCAAATCTTGAGAAGTTAACATATCCATATTTTTTATGATTAGGCTGGTTTAACAGATCTGCTGATGATTCAAAGAAAAGTCTTTCAAGTTTATATTTGCTGCAGTGAAGCATAGCAGTTTTTTTTCCCATTTGATTCTATGCAAGGTCAGCATGAGACTTAGCTGAAAGCATGGTCTGCTCAGCTAGACCACACTGATCATAGTTGTGGTGGCAGATGAATTTCTTGTATTCTTCTAGGTGAATGTTGGTAGATCTCTCTGTTTGACCATAATAATTATGTTTTCAGTGGCATAGATGGTAAACGTGCAGTTCTCTGTTGCAGGTTCGTGCCCCGGTGTACATAACTATTAGCTTTTTTCGGTGAAATGGTATTGGTTGCTGGATGAGAAGAATTTAAAAAATACTTAAATGAGACAATATCAGAATGTGTCCTGAGAGAGTTCAAAGAATAGATAAGGTAGGAGTCAGATGGATGCGTAATCTTATTCAGCAAGAGATTTGTAAGAAACGGATGATGTGGATGGACTACATTGTGCATAAGAATGATTTCCATTATGAAAATTATAAGCAGCACACTAGAATAGTCACAACAGTTGTACTGAAACTAAGTCTGAGTATGAAAAGAAACTGGCTCCACAAACTACAGACAACCCGCGAGTCTGTTCATGGCAATTCTATTTTTTTCAACCACCAACTTTAATTTAATAATAAAATTAGACTGGAATATATTGGCTGAAGATTTTAATAACACATTTAGCCAACTCATGAGCAGATTCCAATGGGAAGTTAAAAACATGGTATGTAAATTTGAACAGCTTAAATGTAAGAAAGCTAGACTTCTAAACCAGCTTACATTCTTAAAGATGCAGAAACCACAACATCGTTCCCAAGTTCCTAGTTATGAAAGAACAGTTCCACTCAAGAAGAGCAAAACAGATATATTTTAAAATGTCTAGCGTTACTACGAGAGAGAATACAACATACTAGATCTGAACTAAGTCAGGTAGATTTGACAGGCTTTCGTTTATACGAAGACATTTCTAACAATATAGAAGCCAACCTATGGTCACATTTAGATAGCACAATTAACAATAGTTTGAATAGGACCTTTTTAATCAGCAAAGAAAGGCAAATCAATAAATTCAGTACTCTATATGAAAGAAGTTGTAATTCAAGGCCTAACCTTCAAGGCAACAAAGTTGTCTTTAACTTCTCTGACCATATCTTAACACATACAGAAGCCAACATACTAAAGAAAGGCTTTAATTTCGCAATTACTCCAGATTTTATTTCGAAAGTGGACATTATATGCAACATAGAGAAAGCACTTTCATCTTTACTTGAACCGATAGCTAATGATCTAAGATTAAAAAGTGCTATTATCCTCTTATCTTCGAGGCCACCTAACGAAAATATCCCACCTCTAGAAAAAAGAGCCCTGTCCAATTTGAAGAAAAAGAAACGAGTTATCATTCTAAAGGCAGACAAAGGAAACTCGACAGTCATCTTAAACACCAAGATTACATGAAAAAGATTACAGAGTTACTCTTGGACACATCCACAGACAGTGTATTAGATTCAGACCCCACATGGATGAACCGTAATGAAACAAATAACCTTTTATGCAATATGGACAGTTGGCCAACAGACCTAAAACTGAAATTAAAGTTGTTACATCCATTGACACCATGACTATATGGTCTCCTAAAGTTCACAAAACTGGAATACCTCTACGTTCTATAGTGGATGGAATAAACTCTCCCACCTACTTATTGTCAAAATACCTTGCCCATCTCCTTAAGGCACATATTCATAATTCTGACACGTATATAAAAAAAATATGCAACATTTCGTTGAAAAGCTGAAAAACATCTCAATCTCGGAGACAGACATTCTTGCCAGCCTAGTTGTGGTGTCCTTGTTCACCAATGTCCTGGTGGATGAAGTCACCAACATTTTGGATAACCTATGTCCTGAAGGTATTACTTCTCTTGTCAGACATTGTCTAAAATCAAATTTCTTCAAATCTAATGGAACGATATACAAACAATTAGCCGGTCTTGCTATGGGTAGCACTCTATCCCCACTATGTGCAGACCTATTTATGGAGAAACTAGAAAAAGACATTCTTTCACAATTAGACCCAAAACCAGTGGTTTGGTGGAGATATGTTGACGACATTTTCATTATATGGAGAAACAGAAGCAGCACTTTTGGATTTCTTAACTAAATAAACTCTTTCCATCACAAAATTAAGTTCACCTTAGAAATTGAGGGAGAGAGAAAATTACCGTTTTTTGATACCTTAATTTTTTTTATTTTTTAGATACCTTAATTGGGGAGCTTAAGGGTCAAAGCTGTATAACTGAGAGGAGACCTCCACATTGCCTTTAAAGGAATACGGAGAACCGACCAGGGCTTCTGACTTAATGTCCAATCTTTACCTTCTCGTGGTGCACCCTGTTAGGTATCTACCTGGATACTGAACGAACGAGGATGGGCTGGCAATTTGGAATTTAGCCAACCAAATTGTATTTTTATTGGCTTAAACCAAAATACAAAATGATGGTACAACATGACAAAATTTCATGCTAGCATCGCCCAGTTAAACAAGACCCCCCCCCCTGTTGTTTTTGCCAGAGAACCAGGGCAAACAGCGAAAAGTCAGCTACTGGAACATATCTGAAAACATACCCCACTCATTGGTACTATCAACATAAGAAGCCTGAATGGCAAAGAAATGCAGCTAGCTGAGAAATTAGATAAGTAACACCAGATCGACATAATATGGGTGACCGAAACAAAAAAGACAAAAACTGGTGAGATCTTTCTGAGCAATAAATACAAAATGTTATATTCAGGCAGTGACAATTAAGGAAAAGGAGTAGCCATAGTAATCAACATTAAATACGAGGTTAATCTTCTTGAATAGCAGGCAGTCTCAAGTAGAGTGATGTGGGCAAATATCAGAATGGAAAACTGGACAATGAGACTTATTTGTGCCTATGGTCCCATAGAAGGTTCTACTAAGGTAGAAGTGGGGGAATTTTTTGATACTTTAGAGAAGGCAACTGACACAATGAAAAAGGAAAAGTTGGTCCTTGTTGGGGATCTAAATAGCAGAATAGGAAATGATTGTCACATACAAAAATATTTTGGGAACATTTGGAGAAAAGAGCAAAGCTACTAATAATGGGAAATACTTGTTGGATTTCTGCTCAGGACATGGACTGGTTATTACTAACACCATGTTCCAACATAAAAATGTGCACAAATTCACATGGAGAGAAGAGGCAAAAAATAAGAAAAATCTCAATGACTATGTTATTGTTGATAGTGATGTTTTCTTCCTAGTGCAGGACACCAGAGTGTACAGAGGATTTGAAATTGAAGTGATCATTATTTTGTCTTGAGCAGGATAAAATTGAATTTCATTTTGAAAAGAATAACATGTAAGAAAGTTTTAAAGCAAATAAAAGTTGAGCAGCACTCAGATGTGAACTGTAAACTAAAATACACAAAGATTATTGAAGAAAAAATGAAAGAGTTTGAGAACAGGAACCATTCCTTGGAGATTCAGTGGTAAGCCTTGAAGAAAACACTGATTGAGTCAGCCAGAGAGACATGTGGTGAGGTTGTAAGTATAGAAAAATCAGAACTCCATGGTGGACACAGGAAGTTAAAGAAGCAGTGAAGGTAAAGAAGAAAGCATATCAAAAGTTCCTGGCAAATAAGTCAGCTAATGCTCTTAGAGAATGCAGAGACAAATGTAAGAAAGCTAAACATTGTGTAAAACTAGCTAAACAAAAGTTATGGGAAAACTTTGATAAAAACATAGAAAATGTAACTTAATGGGTGTGCCTTTTTGGACAACTCGTATAGCAGAGTATATAAGTTCTTTTCGCTATACCCTTTGGTATTTGGTCTATCTACTCACTGATGAAGCCTCAATAAAGGCTGAAACCGGTTTGGGTAGTGACCTCCCTACCATAATGTAATAACAGCATACATTTCCTAGGAAATGTGTTTTTACATTATGGAAAATACCAAAAATAGCGATCAGAACTTTCCCCACCTTTGCAACGAGTTGCCCGCGTTTGTACTACGTTCTAGGACTACTTGCATTCAGCTCACACTAGTATTCGCCGATACTTTTATAGTTTTTTATACTATATTCGGCATGAAACTCTCTGATTCCAATTTTTGAGTTTCTTCTTCGGTTTTAAAACAATGTGGGATCTAATATCCCCTTAATTTAATTAATGGTTAAATAGAAAATAAATATCAAGAAGATGGCAAGATATTCTGGAGGTGTTGAAGAAGCTCAGAAATGGAGGTAATAGATTAAAAGAAACTGAGTAAGTGTTACGGATGTGATTTAGTTCATACAGGCAGATCCATTCACCAACAACTCCCCCCCCCCCTCACAACAATATGGAGTTATTAAAACATTATTCAACAGGGCAAAAATAATCTGTTCTAATGATCAAGCCCTAACCATTGAACTAAATCACATCCCACCCATACAGGCAGATACATTCACCAACAATCCCACCCCACCCCCTCACAACAATATGGAGTTATTAAAACATTATTCAACAGGGCAAAAATAATCTGTTCTAATGATCAAGCCCTAACCATTGAACTAAATCACATCCGTAACACTTTCTCAGCCAACGGCTACCCCCTCCAAAAAATCCAAAAAATACTTAACCCAGTTATCCACAACCCACCACCCCCTCCCCTTCACAAAAAAGATTACTCTAAATCCATCACCATTCCCTACATCCGAGGCACCTCAGAAAAAATCAATAAAATCTTAAAAAAACATGACTTGACCACTTGTTACAGACCACATAGAAAACTGGCATCCCTTATCCGCTCCACCAAAGACCAACCACTTCCCCTAGACCTACCTGGTGTATACCAGGTCCCTTGCAGCTGTAAACTGTCCTACTTTGGCCAAACATGCAGGACAGCAGATATCAGAATCTCAGAATACAAGGATTACATCCAATTTCACCAGTACAGCCACTCTGGGCTTGCAGACCACGCTCTGGATACTCGCCACAGAATAAGATGGAAGAAAGCCACAGTAATACACCACAGCAAGTTCAAGTATGAAAGACTATTCATGGAATCAGCCTCGGCCCTTAAGAACATGCCAAACCTCAACAAATTTGGATGCATGAGACTGCCCCAAATTTGGGAAACTTTTATCAGAAGAACTTCAGCCCAAAGGCCAAGAACTACCAATATAGCCCGCCAGGGGGCACCATCAGGACTTTAGGAAAACGCTAGCTTCCTAGCTTCGGTCTCATTTGCTGTTATTAGTACTTGTGTGCACGTGTCTTTGTAGTAAGTTCCCAAGAAGATGGCAACGTGATGTTCGCCGAAATATCGGAAAGTATATATTAAAGTTTATTTAATCTATATTTCTACTATACGCTGTCAATTCCTTAAATATTAGTTATCATGTTTAACCAGCGTATAAGCCTCTCAACAAGAATAATGCTCAAAAACAGTAAATAAAACTTTATAACTCGAATTTTTTTCATGGTCCTTTCAGAATAATTTGTATAAGTCCTAATTTATTTAAGTCAGGAACTGCCTATATTTTGAAAAAAATAAATATTGACTTTTTTAAAAAAGTAATTCTGTTTATATGTTTAATTTCTATTGGACATAGAAAACAGATGTTTTCTGTTTAACCTGTAAAATAGGTTAAATATTTTAGCTATTAAGGCACAATTTTTTATGAAGGTGGCACATTAAATATGAAAATAAATAATAGAAAATACCAAGGCTGGTATGTGGGATTCCAGTTTGATAAATTTATTTGGAGGAAGTATTTGAATTAGTTTTGACATGTGGATCTGAATGGTTTTTTTATGTGAATCCTACCCACAAAAAACGTTGCGTTACAGATAAAATAGTAGAATTAAACAAAACAGTAGAGCTAAGTAATTGAAATAAAACAGGTCAAAAATAAAGTAACAATCCATAGATGCAAGTTCTGAAGAAACTTAGGGGATAGCAAACAGATGACATTGGTTGTAGAGTCATATTAAAAATGAAGATATCAGAAAAAAAAATTTGAAATTATGAATATTTAAGAGCACTCATAAGTTTTAAGCACCAGTTTTAACTTATGGATCTGAGAGCTGGGTCAGAAGTAAAACACTTGACCAAAGACTAGAGACCACAGATATGAGAGTCCTGAGAAAGATTATAGGCATGAACAGATGGCATCAATGGCAATATCATATTAAAAACGAGGATATTAGGAAAGAACTTGACATTGTCAACATCCAGGAATGCGTTAGCAGAGCTAATCTCAGGTGGTATGGTCACTTAAACAGAATGGGCGAGGAAAGATTAGCAAAACAAGTGTTCTCTGCCAGGTTGGCAGCAAAACGACCCAGAGGAAGACCAAGATATAGGTGGATTGATACAGTACAAAGTGCCTTAGACGATAGAAATATAAGATCTGATAATGTTGGAGTCTTGACAAGTAACAGACTGATTTGGAGGAAAATTGTAGATAGGAAATTAATAATGATGTAAATTTTTCATGTAGTACTATCATATCCTGTACACCCCTTGAGGGTACATAGCAGGAATTTGATGATGATGATGATGAGCACTCATAGTACCATCTATAAAAAAACAGGGAATAAAGTTGAATGTGAGATTTACAGAGGAATTTCTCTACTGAGTGTTCCTGGTAAGATTTATGCAAAGTATTCTTGAGAAACGGCTAAGAAAAATTGTGGAGGAGAAGCTTGGAAAAGAACAAGCTGGGCTCATGCCAAACAGGAGTCAGAATCAAATTTTCACTTTAAGGCAAATAGTTGAGAAATAATGGGAATATAACAAGCATCTGTATTTAAGTTTTGTAGATCTGGAAAAGGTATATGACAAGGTGCCAAGAGGAAAGCTGTTCAGTTATATTGTGTAATTGGGACATAATATCAAGCAATACATAGTCTCTATTTGAGTAGCAAATCAGCAATTAAAATTGAAGGAGGTACAGGAATGGTTTGATATTAAGTGGTGTGCAATGAGGGTGTACTTTATGTCCACTGTTATTCATCATCTATATGGATCACATTATGACAGAAAGCAGTATGAAACCTGATATCACGATTGTAGCTGGTGTTCTCAGCTCTTTACTTTATGCAGGTGATGTTATACTCCTATCTAAATCCAGAAGAAGTCTCCAGGATCCCTTGACCAAATTGAATAACTGCTCTAATAAATTTGGTGTGGAAATCAGCATTAAAAATACAATGAAAATAGTTAACAGAGATATACTCAATAGTCAGGTCTCTCTTTTCGAATTGGCACTTACTCCTCCTCATTCCTGGCATAACCACATCACTTCTATAGCATCTTCAGCTTCCAAAAGACTTGGCATCCCTGGCTCAAGGTGTTATTTTTTTTTTCTGCCTATATTTCTTACTCTGTACAAATATAAAATCTACCCATCCTTAGAATACTTCCCTTACATTTGAAATACAGCACCTAAGACCTCTCTGAAAATTCTTGATGCATTTCATAAGAGTACTGTTCAATTGATTCCCTCCCCCTTCTCTCTCTCACTCTCACTCACACACAAGACTCCCCTTCACCCACTGTCTTACAGATGGTCAGTTTCCACGTCTTCTGCAGATATATCCATGGGCACGTTTGGCAGTATTATGTCTCCCATTTCTGCTAAGCCTTGAGGAACATGAACAATTCATTCAACATCCTTTTATCATTGAACTGCCAACTTACTGAATCTGAATCTCCTACTCCCAGACATTTTTTGTTCCATCTAACTCAGTTCTATGGAACAGCCCTCCTCGTGAAGTATTCCTCAAGGGCTACAACCTCCATCTCCTTAAAAATAATATCAACAGATTACTTTGCTATGACCCTAACTCATACCATGTGTGAGTTGTGACAGATGTAACATCCTAACATACTCTCTCTCTCTCTCTCTCCAGGTGTTTGTGTCTTGGGATCTCCTTAACAAAGTGGAGAATGAAGAATTAGTCCATTTTCTAATATTATTTGTCCTGGTGAATCTGTTGGCCTGGTTGGCTGAGTGGTTAGCGTATCAGCTCTCCAGCCAAAATGCTGCAGGTTCGAATCCTGCCAGGGGCATGGATGTTTGTTATTGTCCTACTAACCATTTACCATATGTACTACTGTAACCTGTGTCCTGACACAGTATGACTCTTGATGTATTTGTGCCATAAAAATCAAAAATAACTAACCAACCAACAACCAGCCAGGTGAATCTAGATTGTCCCTGGTGTTTTTCACAAGAAGTCAAGCTGTCTAGTGCTATTTCAGGTAAGCTATCTGACATCTTTTCTCATCTTCCTTTAGCAATGTCCAACTCTCACATCCATATATTAAGACAGAGTTAACAAGAGTATCGATGAGGTAGAGTCTTATAGTTATCTGTATTTTATTGTCCTTCCAAAGTGGTTTGTAACCTCTGAAAAACAACAGTTGCTTTAGTAATGCATGCTTAAATGTCATGTTTAGATTGGACATCTCTGGGTTATATGCTTATATATATCTGGGAAATAAATCTATTGTGATGAGGCCTTACTACTAGCTTAGTCAGTAATGATAGTGCCCTTTGACTGAAAAGACATTAGTTTAAATCCTGTTTATGTCATTTAACTGGTCTCATACAGAGATGACAGTGTTTTTTCATCCTGCAAGACTGACAAACCATCTAGAAAATATATGCATTGATAGATGCAGCAAGTGTGCAGATCATGTTAACTGCTCTGTTATAGCATTAATTAGGTTCCAATCAAGATAAGTTACTTGGCTGTGACAGGTTATTGAACTTTAAAAACACTCAAGGATAGAACAAGATAGCATTAGTAATTTACAGTTAGTTAAATTGAAGTCAATTGATTCATAATATGTTCTATATTGTTTTAATATGAAATTAGAGCTATAGTTCTGCTTTAAAATATATCTTTTTAGCCCCAAATCTTCCAGTTTGCTGACTGTAGGAAATGAGAAAAAATTGCCCTTGACCGGTAAAATGAAAAGGCATTCTTTATCTAAGATCAAGAAACAAGTATGTTATTAATAAAATTGTTCTTAAAAGTATGTTTATCAGAATAGAACAGGGTATTATGATGTACTACATGAAAATGTTACATCATTATTGATTTTCTGTCAACAGTTTTTTCCCAAAATTAATGTTATCTGTCAAGACCCAATATTATCGGATCTTATATTTTGGTCTTCTAAGGCACTTCTTACTGCAACAATCCATCCCTCCCTGTGAGGCACCTGTTCGTGGTGGAGAGGACCTCCCAGTGATGGTACTGGCTGTTTTCATTCTTCCTCTTTTTCTTTGCTCTACTTCTCCTTTTTTTGCTATCCTTTTTTCCAGACCACCATTACTGGAATTCAATGCACTACCACCATGTTTGTTGTGCAGTGCAGTGCAACCCGGGAAGGGGTATCCTGGTAATCTTGCACTACTTTGGCAAGATAGGTGGTTCTGGATGGCCAGGCCAGGATCATTCAGCTAGTGGGCTTTCCTGCAAGAGTCGCCGGTGTTGCAGTAAGTCTCTCACCCCATGGCCTGTAGTCCAAACAGGACTCAAGGTTTGCTGTGGTGCTGATAGAGCATCCTGGGTAGCCCTAGCATTCCACTCTTGAGCACAGTCATTGCTTGCCGGTAAGTGAGCATCCATGTGTGACTCCATAGTAGGTGGGGAGCTCTGGTGCCAAACCATGAATTCTTCATCCTCAAATGTTCAGGGGTCCTAACATCCCAACCAAGTACTGTACTGTATTGTAGATACAGCATTTGGTAACAGAAGAAAGAAACAAATGCTATTTCAACAGTATCAGTACTTGGTTGGGACATTAGGACCCCTGAAACATTTGAGGATGAAGAATTCATACTCAGCGGGAGTTTTGGTTCACACAGAGCTCCCCACCCACTACGATATATATATGTGATACCAATATAAATGCATCAATGTTCCTGATCATTCATGCTAGAGGTGAAAAGTCAGTAGTGAAAATGCTATCTTTCTGTATTCAAAATGGTTTAGAAGAATTGGCAGAATCTCCCAAAACTGTTAAGAAATTACATTCTGGTGATATCCTTGTGGAAACGTCATGAAAGCAACATCAATGGGTCAGGCTGACTGGAATAATTCCCATTTTGCAAAATTTTATTTTACATTCTCATTTCCAAAAACATAATCTCAATTTCCACTCTATCCAAAGCTTTGTTGGAATCCAGAGTGCCAGGCAGCCGAAAAAAATCAACACAGAGCATGGAATATACCGTATTTGCTGGTGTATAAGATGCACCCCCCTTTTTTATACAAATTTTTTGGGAAAAAAACTTTATCACTGAATATTATAATCAATTTACAATATTTCAAATATACAGTAATAAGTAGGTCTATTTTCAACAAATACCTAATCTAACCATGTAGTGAATTTTTTTCGTGACCCAAAGTTTTAACAGTAACAGTTTTAGTGACCTTGGAATCTACAGTTTTGTTTGAGGGCAAGTTCAAAAGTTTCTCATTTCCTTGAGTTAATCACAAATTGATGAAATTCAATAACTTTTTTTTCATATTCAGCTGGCATTTTTTGTAATATTTTTGTTTTAGTCCGCATACATAGCTAGTTTCTCTTCATGAATCTTGAACACCATGATGTTGATCCAGTAAAGTTGGCGATCCCTCTGTTAACGGCTATTGCTTTCGCTTGATGAATAATCATTTTTGTAGACAATGAAAGTCCTGCTTTTCTACGTAACCGGAATGCTCTCACACACCGCAAGGAAGCAAGAAAGAAATCGCATAACTTGGAACAGAGAAAAATTCCAGAAATGAAAGTAATAAAAACCTGAGAATCGGCGTATAAGACACACCCTATTTTTCAGACCTATTTTCAAAGAAAAAAAGTGCGTCTTATACACTGGCAAATATGGTATTTCATATATAAATCATCTTGGTTCCAGTTTACTTCATCAATTAATCAAACAACCAGTGCAAAAATTATATGGGATAAAATCCAGAAAATGAAAGGTAGATACAGAACACGCCATTTGTCTACTTTAGATCATAAAGGATGCATTGTTGCTGATACCAAAGCTATTGCAGACACTTTGGGAGAAGATTTTGCTTGAATCTCAACAACAGCTTCATCTCCCCCTGGATTTTTAATATTGAAAGAGCAACAAAAGAAACAGCAACTCCAATAGGCTTGAACTGTACAATTGGCCATTTGTCAAGGAGGAATTACAAAGAACTCTTTTGCTGCCTCACCCTAATGCAGTAAGGCTTAGTGACATCCGTTATGAAATGATAAAACATCTAGCATCATCTTCTATAGATCTCCTTTTCTTACTATACAATAGAATACTTGCAGAGGAAGAGTTTCCAGATTCTTGGCATAAGTCAGTTGTCATTGCTATGGAAAGGATCCAATGCAAGCAAATAATTATCAATCTATTGCTCTGACTAGATGTCTTTGTAAGATATTGGAAAAAATGTTTAATGCCAGACTTCACTGGTATTTAGAAAGCAATGATCTTCTCTCCAACACCCAATGTGGCTTTTGTAAACATCATTCAACTTTGGACATTTGATTCATTCAGAAATTAACTCAGTCAGTGAACATTTTCCTCCCACTGTAACAATGCCCACTGCAGCCAGTGTCTCCTAGTATAATCACAGCAAAATTTCAAGCAAAAGAAAAAAGTCAAACAATTAAAATAATCCAAATATATGCACCAGACAGTAACCATTCAGAGGAAGAAATAGAAATTTTCTATGAAGAACTACAACAGGAAATAGATAATTTCAAAAATAGAGAACTCATGATAGTGATGGGAGATTTTAAACCTAAAATAGGACAGTTTACAGCAGACAAAAAAGATGTGATGGGGAAATTTGGATACAGAGAGCTTAACGACAGAGGACAACAATTACTCCACTTTTGTAAAGCAAATGTCTAATGATTGCAAACATGTTGTTCTATCATCGCCCTAATAATAAATATACATGGACATCCCCAGACGGTAATATAAAGAACTGCATAGACTATATCATCATAAACAAACAATGGAAAAGATCAGTAAATAACATACGAACATTAAGAAGCTTTGATTTCGACACTGACCACGAAATATTAACTGCCAAAGTGAAGATAAAATTCAACAGGAAAAACAATATAAGAAAAGAAGAAAACATCAACCTATCAAAACTAAAAGATAGCTCAAGCAGAAGTCGATTTTTTAGAACAGATGTGCTTGAAATTAAAACCCTCCATCTTCCAGAGAGGCATGTGGTGAAGTTGTCTGCAAGGATAGAAAAATTAGAACTCCATGGTGGATGCAGGAAGTTAAAGAGGCAGTGAAGGAAAAGAAGAAAGCATATCAAAAGTTCCTGGCAAATAAGTCACCTTGTGCTCTTAGAGAATACAGAGACAAATGCAAGAATGCTAAACACTGTGTAAAACTAGCTAAACAAAAGTCACAAGAGGACTTTGGCAAGAATATAGAAAATAAATATCAAGAAGGTGGCAAAATATTCTGGAGGTTGTTGAAGAAGCTTAGGAATGGAGGAAAGAGCGCTGTAAAAGGAGTTAGAGATGATAAAGGTGACATGAAAACAGAAGAAAAAGATATCCTTGAAGTATGGAGTAATTACTTTGAAAAACTGCTAAATGAAACAAGCAGCGATGACAGCACAGTGGTAAAAAACACTGACCAGGCATGCAGTCAGGAATACATATCCATACTTGAAGTAGAAAAAGCCATCTTGAAAGACTTGAAATGTGGAAAGGCAGCAGGAGTAGATGATATTCGACCAAAATGGTTAAGTATGGTGGTATAAGAGTCTTACAGTGGCTGCACTGCATAGTTCAGAAAGCCTGGACAGAGGGACGAATTCCCAATGATTGGAGTAGAGCTCTCATAGTATCCATATATAAAAAGGGAAATAAAACTGAATGTGAGAATTACAGAGGTATTTCCCTACTGAGTGTTCTAGGTAAGATCTATGCAAGTATACTGAGAAACAGTTGAGAAGAATTGTGAAAGAAAAGCTTGGTGAAGAACAAGCTTGATTCAGGCCAAATAGAGGCTGTCAGGATCAGATCTTCGCTTTACAACAAATAGATAAGTTTTGTCGATTTGTAAAAGGCATATGACAGGGCGCCAAGAGAGAAGCTATTCAATACGCTACAGTTATATGGTGTCAATGGGGCATTATATCAAGCAATACTTTGTCTTTATTTGAGTTGTAAGTCAGCAGTTAGAATTGAAGGAAGTACAGGAAGATGGTTTAATGTTAAATCTGGTGTGAGACAAGGATGTACATTATCCCCTCTGTTATTCATTATCTATATGGATTACATTATGATGGAAAGTGGTATTAAACATGATATCAAAATTGGAGATGTTAATGTCAGTTCCTTGCTTTATGCAGATGATGTTCTACTTCTAAATAAATCCGCTACAAGTCTGCAAGATTCTCTGACTAAATTGAATAACTGTTGTATTAGATATGGTTGAAGGTCAACAATAAAAAGACAAAGACAATGAAAATAGGCAGAATCACTGAAAATGTCAACTGTGTTGTGAATGGAAAACATGTGGAACAAGTAAAACATTTCAGCTACTTAGGCACGATTTTTATGACGATGGTAAATTAAATATAGAAATAGACAACAGAATCAGCAAAGCTGGTATGGTGGGAAGTCAATTGAATAAATTCATATGGAATAAGAGAGAAATTACTCGGAACACTAAATTAGCTGTATACAAGACAGCGTTCAAATCAGTTTTAACTTATGGATCTGAAAGCTGGATCAGAAATAAAACACTTGACCAAAGACTAGAGACTGCAGATATGGGAGTCCTGAGAAAGATTAGAGGCGTGAACAGATGGCATCAATGGCAATATCATATTAAAAACGAGGATATTAGGAAAGAACTTGACATTGTCAGCATCCAGGAATGCGTTAGCAGAGCTAATCTCTGGTGGTATGATCACTTAAACAGAATGGGCGAAGAGAGATTAGCAAAACAAGTGTTCTCTGCCAGGTTGGCAGCAAAGTACTTTAGACGATAGAAATATAAGATCTGATAATGTTGAAGTCTTGACAAGTAACAGACTGATTTGAGGAAAATTGTAGATAGGAAGTTAGTAATGATGTAATTTTTTTCATGTAGTGCCATCATATCCTGTACACCCCTTGAGGGTACATGGCAGGAATTTGATGATGATGATGATCTTCTAGAACAGTGGAAAATACTGGGAAGAAGAAAAGAAACAGTGTTATCAATTGCAAAAGACTCTCTAGTTACCAAATCCAAAATAAACAAACAGTGGATAACCCAAGAAATCCTAGCTGCAATAGATGAAAAAAGACAGGACAAGATACTTGTAAACCAACAAAACAATGAAGAGAATAGAGAAAAATACAGAACACTAAAAAATAAATTTAGTAACCTGTGCAAATAAGCCAAAGAAAAAAGGTTAGAAGAAAAAGCTAAGAAATGCCAAGAAGCATACCAAAAAACAATCTAAAAGTCTTCCATCACACTATAAGAGAAATTACAAAGGAAATCTCAGAAAAGCTGTAACAATGATAAACAACAAGATGACTGAAACCAGGAATATTGAAGATATAAGAAAAATCTGGTCAAACCATTTTAAGACTATCTTTCACCAAGGAAACAAAACTACAATGCCAACAATAGAAGAAAATAATGACCACCCAAAAATTTTACAAGAAGAAGTTAAATACGCAATAAAACAGATGAAAAACAATAAAGTACCAGGCATTGATACTATCCTTACTGAACTGTGGTCATATGGAGACAGCACGTCAATCGAATATTTAACAACCCTATTTAATAAAATACTACAAACAGGAGAGATCTCAGATGACTGGAGAAGTGGAAAGATCATTCCATTATACAAGAAAGGAGACAAAACAGACTGCAGAAATTACACACCAATCAATTTACTCTCCCACACCTATAAAATAATAGGTGTGGGAGAGTAAATTTGTAAGAATTATACAAATTAGATTAAAAAACACCTATGAAGAACTGATAAGCATAGAACAATCTGGTTTCCGAGGAAATTATTCAACAATAAACCAGAATTTCACATTGCACCAACTAGCAGAGCTCAGCTGCGAAGACCATAAAGAACTATATTGTTGTTTTGTGGACTTTAAACAAGCTTTCGATAGCATCAATAGAGAAATCCTTCTTAAAGTTCTACTAGAAAAAGCAATTGATAAATATATAATACAGTTTCTGATAAAATATTACTCTAAGACATATGCAATAATTAAAAAGGATACATTCACAACAGAACCCATAGAGATCCAAAAAGGAGTAATGCAAGGATGACCATTATTCCCATGCCTATTCAACATATATCTGGATTAAGTTGTAAAGAAGGCAATAGACAATGAGCCTGGAATCATTGTCAATGGTTTAAACATAAATAATATCAAATATGCTGATGATCTCATCCTTATTGCAAGAACCTCCAGATGAACTACAAAGGTTGATAAACAAGCTAAACGAAACCTGTAAAACATATGACATGACAATAAATATACAAAAGACAAAAGTGATGAAAATAGGGAGGAACAAAACTACTATTTCAGCTACCCTAAATGGAGAACGAATAGAACAATTCGACAATTTCATATATCTTGGGTCAAAATAACAGAAACAATAGATGAACTCCAAACAATTAAACTCAGAATAGCGATAGGATGGACCAACATGGGAAAATTACAGAAAATCTGGAAAACAAACGAGATATCTAAACAAGCTAAAATCAAACTATATGTATCAATAATTATACCAACAATCATCTCTAAATAACTTAGGGAATTGAAACAACGTAGATCCGAATATAAATTAAATAATACTTTAATAGATATTTCCGATATTTCGGCAATGTCTCATTGCCATTTTCTAAAGGAACTTACAAAAGGCAGGAGCACAACAGGCCCTAACAATATAGTAACTGGAAATGAAGATATGAAGCTATCTTTCTCCTAGAAGTCCTGATGGTGCCCTCTGCCGGGCTAAGTAGGCGTTCTTGGCCGTTGGGCTGAAGGTCTGCTGATGTATGCCTCCCAAATTTGGGGCAGTCGCATACAACCAAATTTATTGAGGTTTGGGGAGTTTCTTAGGGCAGAGGCTGATTCCATAAATAATCTTTCGAATTTATATTTGCTCCGGTGTATTATTTTTGCTTTCTTCCACCGTATTCTGTGGCGAGTATCCAGAGCATGGTCTGCAAGACCAGAATGGCTATATTTGTAAAACCGGATGTAGTCCTTGTGTTCAGAAATTCTGATATTCGCTGTCCTGCCTGTTTGGCCAAAGTACGACAGTTTACAACTGCAAGGGACCTGGTATACACCAGGTAGGTCTAGGGGAAGTGGTTGGTCTTTGGTAGAGCGGATAAGGGATGCCAATTTTCTGGAAGGCCTGTAACAGGAGGTGAGGTCATGTTTTTTTAGAATTTTGGTAATTTTTTCTGAGGTGCCTCGGATGTAGGGAATGATGATGGATTTAGAGTAATCTTTTTTGTGGAGGGGGGAAAGAGGGGGGGCTGTGGTTTGTAGGTTTTAATATTTTTGGGGGGGGGTAGCCATTGGCTGAGAAAGTGTTTAGGATGTGATTTAGTTCAGTGTTAAGGGCTATGTCATTAGAACAGATTAGTTTAGCCCTGTTGTATAGTGTTTTTACCACTCCATATTGTTGTGAGGGGGGGGGGTGAGATTGTTGGTGGATGTATCTGCCTGTATGGGTGGGTTTTCTGTAAACTGAGAAAACCAAAGTTCCATCAGGCTGGCGGGTGACTAGTGTGTCTAGGAAGGGGAGGCAGTTGTTTTCCTCTTTTTCCAGGGTGAACTTGATTCTGGCGTGTTGGTTGTTTAAGTGTGTGAGGAAGGAGAGGAGTGTTTCAGAGCCATGTGGCCAAATAGCGAACACATCATCAACGTAGCGAAGCCATATGGTTGGTTTTTGTGGGGCAGAGGCTAAGGCTTTTTCCTCAAAGGTCTCCATAAAGAAATTGGCTAAGGGTGGGGAGAGTGGTGAGCCCATGGCTGTCCCTTCTATTTGTTTGTAGAATATTCCCTGCCAAACGAAATAGCCTGAGTTCATTGTGAACTGAAATAGGGCTGAGATATCGGGAGAAAATTTAGCTTGGATTAGCTCTAAAGTTTCCTTGAGTGGGACATTGGTGAATAAGGAGGAGACGTCGAAGCTGACCATTATGTCATTATGTTGGAGTGTAAGGTTTTCTATGCTGGCTTTGAAGTGGGCTGAGTTTTTTATGTGTGATGGTGTGTTGCCAGTATAGTGTGTGAGCTCTTTGGCCAAATATTTAGCTAATTTGTATGTGGGGGAATCAATGCCATCCACTATGGGACGTAATGGCACATTTTCTTTATGTATTTTTGGGAGTCCGTAAATACGGGGGGGTATAGAGTTAAACGGTTTTAATCTGTTGGTAACTTCTACAGGCCAAGAAGTGACTTTCTTAAGGAGACTGTGAAGTTTTCTAATTTGTGAGTTGGTGGGATTGTAATTGATAGGGAGGTAAGTAGCCCGATCTAATAGGAGAGCATTCAGTTTACCTTTGTAGTCCTTTTGGTTAAGTACTACAGTTGCATTTCCTTTATCCGCTTTGGTGATAACTAATTCTTTATTATTTCTCAATTCCTGTAGGGCTTCAAATTCCTTGTTGGATATATTGGTTTTGGGTGGTTTTGCTATGGAAAGGACACAAACTACATCCAGTCTTACACTGTTGGCGATTTGATGTGGAAGGTGGCGGATTCCTCTTTCAATCATGGATCATAATATCCTCACTTGGTATTTTTTTGGGAGCAATGGCGAAGTTGTGGCCACGTGAAAGCACGTTGAGAGCTTCAGGCTTCAGGGTGACTGAAGAAAGGTTGATGACGGTGTTGGTAGCAAGTTCTGGATTGACGGTGGAATTCTTTTTTATTAATTTATCGAATTTCTTCATCTGTCGGCTTCGTATCTTTTCAAACTCTTTGTCTGCGACTGCCCCAAATTTGGGAGGCATACATCAGCAGACCTTCAGCCCAATGGCCAAGAACGCCTACTTAGCCCGCCAGAGGGCACCATCAGGACTTCTAGGAGAAAGATAGTTTCATATCTTCATTTCCAGTTACTATATTGTTAGGGCCTGTTGTGCTCCTGCCTTTTGTAAGTTCCTTTAGAAAATGGCAATGAGACATTGCCGAAATATCGGAAATATCTATTAAAGTATTATTTAATTTATATTCGGATCTACGTTGTTTCAATTCCCTAAGTTATTTAGAAAAGAAACAACAATCATCTACGGAGCAGAATCGTGGACAGTTAAGAACAGATAGGAGAAAAAACTGCAGGCATTTGAAATGAAATGCTTAAGAAAAATAAATAGAACAAGCTGGATAGAAAAAGAAACAAACAGCATAGTCAGACAAGAATTATTGTATAAAAAGACAATAATAGAAAAAATTAGAAAACAACAACTGAGATGGTTTGGCCACACTGTACACATGGATGCACACAGACTTTCTAACATCCTAATCAATACTTTTTCAACTGAAAAAGAAGACCTGGAAGACCAAGAATTATCTGGCTGAAATTAATAAAGAACATTTCTGGATGCAGAACATATAAGGAACTTTTTTGAACAGCATTGAACAGAGAAGACTGGAAGATCTTGCTCAAGGGAAGACTCAACCCATCTTAGATGGAAGTTGTCTTTCAATTACCCTCTATATGTTGATAATTACACAATTTACTGACACTCTCGTAACATGAGGATAATTGAAAGACAACTTCAGCAAGCACTTAATTATATCTCTCTATGGGCTCTTAGTAATGAGTTCAGGTTTTCAATAAAAAAAAAAAGTGTCTATGTACACTTCTGTCAAAATGCACTCTTCACCCAGATTCTGAATTAAGAATGGGACAAACTGTTATTCCCGTAGCAACCAAAGCCAAGTTCTTGGGACTCATCTTTGACAGAAAATTTACATTCCTTGTACACATTTGTCAGCTAAGAGACAAGTGCAAGAGAGCATTGAATCTCCTTTGCACTCTATCCTCTATTGAATGGGGTGCAGATCAATCGTCATTGCTTGATCTTTATCGTGCACTTATACATTCAAAGCTGGATTATGGGTCTCAAGTCTGTGGTTCTACAAGGCAGAATAACCTGCAATGGCTGAATACCATTCATCATCAGGGTATATGGATAGCTACTGGTGCCTTTCGCACATTGCCCACTCAAAAGTCTTTATGTTAAAGCAAATGAACTGACTCTGTCACTTAGATGGAAACAGTTGACTCTTAATTATGCCCTAAAAATTAAGTCTCTACTGGAATTCTTAAAAAACGCTTATACACAGAGCTGGGGCTATTTGTTCTAATGGCGAAGCCTTTTCCACTAAACTCAACTACAACTCCCAGAAAATAGATAAAATACTACATGTCTCGCCTACT
Source organism: Typopeltis vanoorti (assembly GCF_054136105.1). Taxonomy (NCBI): domain Eukaryota; kingdom Metazoa; phylum Arthropoda; class Arachnida; order Uropygi; family Thelyphonidae; genus Typopeltis; species Typopeltis vanoorti. The sequence goes on along the minus strand of NC_143565.1, from coordinate 46,908,006 downwards.
TTCCCCTCCCCAAACACACAAAAACAAAACACCATCATTCCTATTTCATATATCCAAAATACATCTGAAAATATAGCCAAAGTACTAATAACCTTCACACCACATGTCAAATTAGCAACTTTGATTTGCCCTCCTAAGGGCAAATTCCATCTGCTAGAGTATCCTGGAATGTAAGAAGTTTCCTCTGACTACATGGGTAGTCCAAAAAGTTCTCGGCCTCAACCATAAATGGCAACACCATCAGCAAGATTTTTTTTTCTAAGTTGCTACATCTATCATAAGCATCCATGTGAAATTGCAAGTCATTTTATCAAGTAGTTTGTTTTATACAGCTGTCTGAAGCAAAAGTGTTCTTTGTAAACCTTGAAATGAATAAAATTGAGTATTGAGCGGCTATAAAATTCTTTGAAAGAAGGTGTTTAACACCAAAAGAAATTAATTTGAAGTTCATAGAAGCCATTTCCGTCCTTTTGCAGAACCATTTCTTTGCACTGGTCTTTGATTGACTTATTTATAGTCTCAGTAGACCTATTTTCCTCAATGCTGCACGTTCGTATGAAGAGAGGGGCAGAACTGTCAACTGACCACCACCTTGTTGTCTGCACTCTACATCTTCAGAAACCAGATGCTACCATCAACGCTGGTAGGCCTAAGCAGCTATACCGCGTGAAATGGGAGGCATTAGAAAATGAGGCTGTGAGGAAGAATTTTGCAGATGACATTTCCTCCAGGTTCAAAGAGATTCCCAAGCATACTGCAGATGTTGAGGAGGAGTGGGAGCTGTTCAGAACTGCTGTCACTGCCTCTGCACTCCCATGCTGTGGCAGAAAGCGGCTCAACGTGGCGATGGGCAGTGAGAAAAGGACACCACGGTGGAACCAAGAGGTCTAAAAAGCTGCCCGGGCAAAAAAAGGAGGCCTACCTAACATGGCTTAGGATCAGGTCACCTGCGATGCGTTTCCAGTACACTGAGGCACGGAAAGCTGTTGCTGAGGCAGTAAAGACAGCAAAGCAGAAAGCTTGGGAATCCTTTGGAGAAAGATTAGACTCATCCTATGCAAATGCAAACTAAGTATTCTAGCAGACCATCCGCCGCCTTCAGGTAGGAGAAAAGGTAGGAAATCGTGCACGGCAAGGGCAATTAAGGCCTCTGATGGTGCACTTTTAACAACCGAGAAGAATATCCTCCACAGATGGAGGGAATACTTTGAGAGCCTTCTTAACCTGGCCCAGCACTTGTGGACATCCAAGAGGTGCAGATCGGGGCAATGACTAGTCTCATCACAGAAGAAGTCCATTTAGCAATAAAATTGCTAAAATCGGGCAGGGCTGCTGGTGATGATGAAATTCGACCCGAAATGCTAAAAGCCTTAAATCTAGATGGCTTTCTTTGGCTGACTCGAGTGTGTGTCAGGCTGCTTGGATATCTGGGCAAGCACCAAAACAATGGTAGACAGGCATAATAAAACGAGTCTTCAAGAAGGGAGACCAGAGAGATTGCAGCAACTATCGTGGCATCTCTCTCTCTGCTCAGCCTGCCTGAGAAAGTACATGTTAGGTGCTTGGAAAGAAGGTGCAGGAGCATAGTTAAGTCAAAGTTCCAGGATGAACAATGTGGCTTTCATCCTAGTAGAAGCACAACTGACCAAATCTTCACTTTAAGGCAAGTCTTCGAGAAATTTTGGGAATATGCCAAGAATGTGCAGACATGTTTTGTGGACTTGGAGAAGGCATATGACAGGGTTCCTCAGGATAAGCTTTGGCAAGTAGTACAAGAGTATGGAGTGAATGGCCAACTATTAGCTGCCATCAAGTCCTTGTATGAATGCCCAGAGTTTTGTGTCAGGGTAAACAGCACAAAGTCTGAACCTTTCACAGTCTCTGTTGGCCTCTGCCAAGGGTGTGTTCTGTCACGCCTCCTTTTCATAATATTTATGGACTGGAGTGATAGGCACAGCCGAGACAGTGAGTGTGTCAGAATTGGAAGATGTAGCATTGGATGTCTGCTTTTTGCAGATGACCTAGTTCTGCTTAGTTCTTAAACAGATTACCTCCAGCGGACCCTGGATAGGTTTGTAGCTGTTTGTGCAGAAGCAGGAATGAAGATCAGTGTGGCCAAAACTGAAACATTTGTGGTCTCAAGACAACCATCGCAGTGCACTCTACATGTGAGTGGAGTCCCACTGAGGCAGGTGGAGAAGTTTAAATACCTTGGGTCCATAATCACGAATGATGGAAAATGGGATATAGAGCTAGATACTCAGATTGCCTCAGCAAGCGCAATATTGCGGGTGCTTGGCCGTTCGGTAGTATTGAAGTGGGAGTTAAGCCAGAAGGCAAAGCTGGCTGTCTGCAATACAGTCTATGTCCCCATCTTCACCTATGGTCATGAGAGTTGGGTAATGACTGAAAGAATGCGGACACGAATCCAAGCGGCTGAAATGAGGTTCCTTCGAGGGGGGTTGCAGAGCTGACAAGACTCGACAGAGTTAGAAGCCCTGCAGTTCGGATAACCCTCAATACCCAACCATTGCTCCTCTGTGTTGAGAGATTACAGTTACGTTGGTACGGGCACCTGGTCAGCATGCCACAAGAGAGGCCCCCCCCCCCCCTCCAGCTGGCCCTCTTTGCCAAGCCAGAGGGTGGGAGGTCACGTGGAAGCCAAGGACTTGCTAGATAGCTTATATCCAAAACCTTCGGTGAACACATTTGGGAATTCCACCAGAACACCTCAGCTTGGTGGCAGAGAATCGTGACCATTGGAAGTTCCTCTTGCAGCTGCTGCCCCCACAACCCAATTAGGAAAGGTGGGCCTTGAAGATGTGTCTATATTCATAAAAGCTTATGGGCACTCTTCTCCTTCATTTTTGACAATTATGAAATGGGCTGCCGAGTTTAAACTTGGCCATACCAGCCTTGAAGATGATCCCTGTGAAGGATGTCCAAAAAGTGTAACACCAGAAATCATTGATCAAGTGCACGATATGGTATTGGATGACCAGCGAGTCAAAGTGTGTGAAATTGCGTAGACTATAGGCATTTCAAAAGAACATGTAAGATATATTTTGTATGAAAAATTGCAAATGAAAAAGCTTTGGGCAAGATGGGTGCTGCGCTTGCTCCCAGCAGATCAAGAACACACTCGCATGAAAATCTCTGAATGAGTGCTTGGAGCATTTTAACAAAAATAAAACTGATTTTGTGCCTCAATTTATTACTATGGATGAGACTTGAATTCTCCAGTACACACCAGAATCCAAAGAGCAGTGAAAACCGTGGACAGAAGCCGGTTGTTCAGCTCCAAAGAAGACAAGGTCATGGTATCGTTGTTTTGGGATGTTAAAGGCATTTTGTTTATTAATTATCTTGAAAAGGGTAAAACAATATCTGGGGAATATTATTCCGATCTTTTAACCAGCTTAGACAAAAAAATTCTTGAGAAAAGACCCAGTTTGCAGAAGAAGAAAAAAATCATCTTTCATCATGACAATGCACCTGCCCACAAAGGTGTTTTTTGGCAATGGGAAAATTAAGGGATCTACACTATGAATTGTTAGAACATCCGCCGTATTCCCTAGATTTGGCTCCCTCTGACTTCTATCATCATCAAATTCCTGAAATTTACCCTCAAGGGGTGTACAGGATATTATAGTACTACATGAAAAATTTACATCATCACTAACTTCCTACGTACAATTTTCTGCAAAATTAATCAGTTGCCTGTCAAAGCTACAACATTGTCAGATCTTATATTTATATGTCTATCTTCTAAGGCACTTTTTACTGTATCAATCCACCTATATCTTGGTCTTCCTCTGGGTCTTTTTCCTGCCAACCTGGCAGAGAACACTTGTTTGGCTAATCTTTCCTCGCCCATTCTGTTTAAGTGACCATACCACCTGAGATTAGCTCTGCTAATGCATTCCTGGATGCTAACAATGTCAAGTTCTTTCCTAATATCCTCATTTTTAATATGATATTGCCATTGATGCCATCTGTTCACGCCCCTAATCTTTCTCAGGACTCTCATATCTGCAGTCTCTAGTCTTTGGTCAAGTGTTTTACTTGACCTGTTTAACAGCTCTCAGATCCATAAGTTAAAATTGGTTTGAACACTGTCTTGTATACAACTAATTTATTGTTCTGACTAATTTCTCTTTTATTCCATATAAATTTATTGAGTTGACTTTCTACTATACCAGCTTTGTTGATTCTGTTGTCTATTTCCATATTTAATTTACCATCTTCACTAAAAATCTTGCCTAAGTAGCTGAAATGTTTTACTTGTTCTATAGGTTCTCCATTCACAATGCAGCTGATATTTTCAATGCTTCTGCCTATTTTCATTATCTTTGTCTTGTTATTGCTGACCTTCATACCATATCTATTACAACAGTTATTCAATTTATTTAGGGAATCTTGCAGACTTGTAGCGGATTTATTTTGAAGTATAACATCATCCGCATAAAGCAAGGAGCTGACATTAACATCTCCAATTTTGATATCAGGTTTAATACCACTTTCCTTCATAATGTAATCCATATAGATAATGAATAACAGAGTGGAATAATGGACATCCTTGTCTGACACCAGATTTAACATTAAACCATCTCCCTGTACTTCCTTCAATTCTAACTGCTGACTACAGGAATTGGATAATGGCACTGGAGCATTGCTGGAATAAATGTATTAGTCTTAATGGAAATTATGTTGAAAAATAAAAATAATTTTGAAATTATAAAGGTGACCATGCTTTGGACACCTCTTTGCACAGGATTAGATGGAAGAAAACTAATGTGATATATAGAAGTTGTTACAGGTTAGAAGGACTATTTTTAGAGTCAGCAATGGCTATGAAGCATGCTCCTAACCTTAACAAGTATGGCCACATTAATCTACCCAAAATTTGTGAGACTTACTAAAGATTACTTCCTACTCAAGTATTGTACTTCTTTCATACAACATTAGAAGGCACCAAATTAGGAATAATTTATAATCCAGTTAGAGCCAAACAAAGACTATACATTTTCCTCATAACAAAATCAGATTTCAAATATGGAAAATATGGAAAAAGAAAAAACATCTCTAATATCAATAACATTTATTCCAATGTGGCTAAACATATGTATATCTCAGTTGTTAGAGTCCTACACCTTGAGAAAAACCTGTTAGGGGATTCATCGTTTCAAGCCGCTCGGTGTTGACCATCTATTCTTTATAATATAAGAGATGCCTATATTAAACTGCATTTCTTTCTCTAGGTTCTATATGCTTTGTCTAAGAATTAAGGGTTTTCGAGTCTGCTTGACTACTCGTATATGTAAGGAGCAGGATAAAAATTCCTTAGATCTTGTGGTCATTGCAATTTGAATTGTTTCACTTACTCATTATTGCATGTAAACTGTAACATGTTTTGCTCTGAAGATGCTGGTTTGAAATCCAACAAAATAGTTGCCATTAATATGAGACATCATATATATGCGATATATATATATGTATATATATATATATATATATATATGACTTCTGCATTGCTTCAACCTTGGTATCTCTCCCAGGTCTGGCTCCCACTGATGAGACTTCAATAAAGATCGAAACCGGTCTGGTTAGTGACCCTTCTGATTATGGATATCTGAAAGAGGGTGTGTGCTTTGTATTATGGATTAAAGTATTAAAACCGAGTATAAAATTTCTTGGTATCTTTAACATCTAATAAACCCAAGGTAAAAATCTTTCACTCATCCAGAGATTTTTATTAATAAGGTCAAGCACCATTTGTCTACCTGTATATGAGATATATGTGACCTCTGCATTACTTCAACCTTGGTATCTTCCTGGGGCTCCCATTGATGAGACCTCAATAAAGGTTGAAACTGGTCGGTAGTGCCCCTTCCTATTATGCATTGCATTATACATATCCAAAAGAGGATGTGCTTTGCATTATGGGATACATACTGAGACAAGTGATATGAAGTCATTAGAATCTATTTACAAAGAGCTCAGGCGTAAATATATTTCTTACTAAATAGCTTAAGGAAATTACAACATACAATAGAATATACATTAAAATAAGTTTTAATACACTTCCAATATTTCGGCAACGTCACATTGCCATTATCACAGTAACTTAAATACAAGACACATGCATGCAAGCACAACAACACAGTAAATGAGGAACGAAGCAGAAAGCTATTCTTTCTCCTAAAAGTCCTGGTGGTGCCCCCTAGCGGGCAATGTTGGTATTCTTCGCCGATTGGGCTGAAGGTCTTCTGATGTAGGTTTCCCAAATTTTGGGCAGTCTCATGCAACCAAATTTGTTGAGGTTTGGATTGTTTCTTAGGGCTGAGGCTGATTCCATGAATAGCCTTTCGTATTTGAATTTACTACGGTGTATTATCGTGGCTTTCTTCCACCGTATTCTATGGCGGGTATCCAATGCATGGTCTGCAAAACCAAAGTGGCTGTATTGGTGAAACCAGATGTAGTCCTTGTGTTCTGAAATTAGCTGTCCTGCCTGTTTGGCCAAAGTAGGACAGCTTACAGCTGCAAGGGACTTGGTATACACCAGGTAGGTCTGGGGGGGGAGTTGTAGTGGAGCAGTTAAGGGATGCCAATTTTTTATAAGGTCTGTAACAGGAAGTTAAGTCATGTTTTTTTAGAATTTTTGTAATTTTTTCCGAGGTGCCTCGGATATAGGAAATGGTGATGGATTTAGAGTAATCCTTGTTGTGAAGGGGAGGAGGGGGGGTTATTGTTTATTGATTTCAATATTTTTTGGGGTGGGGTAGCCATTGGCTAAGAAAGTGTTGAGAATGTGGTTTAGTTCTGTGGTTAGGGCATTGTCATTTGAACAGATAAGTTTAGCCCTGTTGTATAGTGTCTTAATGACTCCATATTGTTGTGAGGGGGGGATTGTTGGTGAATGTATCTGCCTGTATGGGTGGGTTTTCTATAAACTGAGAAAACCAAAGTTCCGTCAGGCTGGTGGGTGACTAGTGTGTCTAAGAAAGGAAGGCAGTTGTTTTTTTTCATCTTCCAGGTGAACTTGATTCTGGGGTGTTGGTTGTTTAAGTGTGTTAGGAAGGAGAGGAGTGCATCGGAGCCATGTGGCCAAATAGTGAACACATCGTCAACATAGCGAAGCCATATGGTTGGTTTTTGTGGGGCAGAGTTTAAGGCTTTCTCTTCAAAAGTCTCCATAAAAAGCCATAAAGAAGTTGGCCAATGGTGGGGAAAGTGGTGAACACATGGCTGTCCACTCTATTTATTTGTAGAATTTTCCTTGCCATACAAAATAGCCTGAGTTCATTGTGAACTGAAATAGGGATGTGATATCGGGAGGAAATTTAGCTTGGATTAGCTCTAAGGATTTTTTGAGTGGGACATTTGTGAATAGGGAGGAGACATCAAAATTGACCATTATGTCAGTGTGTTTGAGTGTAAGGTTTTCTGTGCTGACTTTGAAGTGGGCTGAGTTTTTTATGTGTGAAGGTGTGATGGCTTTGGCCAAATATCTTGGCCTGTAGAAGTCACTAACAAATTAAAACCATTTAACTCCATACCCCCCCCCCCCCGTATATATGGACTCCCAAAAATACATGAAGAAAATGTGCCGTTACATCTAATGGTGGATGGCATTGGTTCCCCCACATACAAACTAGCTAAACATTTGGCCAAAGCCCTCTCACACTATACTGGCAACACACCTTCACACATAAAAAACTCAGCCCACTTCAAAGTTAGCATAGAAAACCTTACACTCAAACACACTGAGTGTTTGATTGTAAGGTTTTGGAGACTTTTGAAGAGAAAGCCTTAAACTCTGACACACAAAAACCAACCATATGGCTTCGCTATGTTGATGATGTGTTCGCTATTTGGCCACATGGCTCCGATGCACTCCTCTCCTTCCTAACACACTTAAACAACCAACTCCCCAGAATCAAGTTCACTTTGGAGAAGGAAAAAAAACAACTGCCTTCCTTTCTTAGACGCGCTAGTCACCCGCCAGCCTGATGGAACCTTGGTTTTCTCAGTTTATAGAAAACCCACCCATACAGGCAGATACATTCACCAACAATCCCCTCCCACCACCACACACACACACACACACACACAACAATATGGAGTCATTAAGACACTACACAACAAGGCTAAACTTATCTGTTCAAATGACAGTGCCCTAACTACAGAACTAAACCACATTCTCAACACTTTCTTAGCAATGGCTACACTCCCCCCCCCCCCCCCCAAATCCAAAAAATATTGAAATCAATAAACCATACCCCCCCCCCCTCTTCACAACAAGGATTACTCTAAATCCATCACCATTCGCTATATCTGAGGCACCTTGGAAAAAATTACAAAAATCCTAAAAAAACATGACTTAACTCCTTGTTACAGACCTTATAAAAAATTAGCATCCCTTATCTGCTCCACTAAAGACCAACTACCCCCCTTAGACCTACCTGGTGTATACCAAGTCCCTTCCAGCTGTAAGCTGTCCTACTTTGGCCAAACAGGCAGGACAGCTAATATCAGAATTTCAGAACACAAGGACTACATCGGGTTTTACCAATACAGCCACTCTGGTCTTGCACACCATGCATTGGATGCCCGCCATAGAATAACGTGGAAGAAAGCCACGATAATACACCATAGTAAATTCAAATAGGAAAGGCTATTCATGGAATCAGCCTCAGCCCTAAGAAACAATTCAAACCTCAACAAATTTGGTTGCATGAGACTGCCCCAAATTTGGGAAACCTACATCAGAAGACCTTCAGCCCAATCGGCCAAGAATACTAACATTGCCCGTTAGGGGGGCACCACCACCACTTTTTAGGAGAAAGAATAGCTTCCTGCTTTGTTCCTCATTTACTGTGTTGTTGTGCTTGCGTGCACGTGTCTTGTATTTAAGTTCCTGTGATAATGGCAACATGACGTTGCCGAAATATTGGAAGTGTATTAAAATTTATTTTAATGTATATTCTATTGTAAGTTGTAATTTCCTTAAGCTATTTAGTAAGAATGTATAATGAACGTCTAAGCCTTTCCACGAGAAGCGAATATATTTCACACACAAAACTTTGTTTTGCTTCCTTGGGAAAAGGATTAAAACCAAGTATAAAATTTCTTGGTATTTAAGTTCCTGTGATATATATATATATATATATATAGATATATATATATATAGATGATTAAAGTTTATAAGGCAGAAATTAAAGATGCCGAGGAATTATGTCCTCGATTTAACCATGCTACCGGTCAGGGCGTATATATACATCCAAGTTACCACGGATGCAAAGTGCATATTAAAATTGTAATACCATTGACATTACATTGAAATATATGATGGATACGAAGCATATGAGATGCGTATTTGATCCATAATGGCCGGTAAGGTGGTTAATCCTTTATCCAAGTGTAAGCAAACAAAGTTTGCACCGGAAGTAACTTCAGGACTGGACAACTTTTATATAGAGGCTAATGACTTCACATTACTTTGCCTTAGGAAAAAACCTTCGATATCTATCTCTAATCCAGAGTATTTTAGTAATAAGTTGTGACACCTTTTGGCTACTTGTATGTGGAAATATGGCTTCTGCATTACTTCAACCTTAGTATCACTTCTGGGTCTGGCTCCCACTGATGAGATCTCAATGAAGGTCGAAGCCAATCTGGGTAGTGACCCTTCCCATAATGCATAGCATTATACATGTACATAAGTATATGTGCTTTGCGTAATAGACTTTGCTGACATTCTTATGTGCATAAATATATCAGCATTATGGGACACTAAGTCAAATGATGCGAAGTCATTAGCTTTTATATACTATAGCATCTATAGTTGCCCAGTCCTGAAGTTACTTCAGGTGCAAACTCTGTTTGCTCACGCTTGGATAAAGGATTAAACCAGAATATAATTTCTTGGCATCTTTAATTTATATTGTAACCAAGCAGAAAAACTTCCAACAGTCTGGAGATGGTGTGCTCACTATAGCTATTTTGAAGAAATGTGTTTCTTAAATGTTGAGGTTCCTTGGCTAGTTCATCCTTGTTGGTGATGAGTCAGTTGGCTCTTACTCCTATATATGTATATTTTTCATATACAGGTAAAAATGTAGTTCATCTTTAGCTTTTGGACACCTATATGTATGTGTGTGTGCGTATTCACTAAAAGTATATTTTTTGCAGATTGGTATATTTTAATTTGCATTTTTTCACTATAGACAGAAGCATTGCCAAAAGTAAGTAGTTCCAGCAGTATTAGAAGAGATGATGAAGAGATAGAGGAAGAAGAGGAGGATGAAGAAGTTGAAGAAGAAAAACAAACTGATAGCTGTATCCAAAAGTCAAGAAGCCCTACCAAAATGAATGCCAAAAATAGAGAATCTGAAAATACGCAGAATCCTATTAATCTGACTACTATTCGCACAAGTACAGATAGTGCTAAGCATTTCCCATTGCAGCAGAAATCTGTAAAAGGTGTGTATTATTCATATCAGTATTTCTAGCAATTTTAAAGATAAATCTTATTTAATATAACTAGTTAGCATACTGTTTTTTGTTGATGTTGGATAGAAAGAGAGAGAGATGGGGGGGGTGATATATTTAGTTAGTATTCTTTCTACAGTGCATTGCTGAAAGTGTCACTTTTTTTTCCAATCCTTGAAAAGTTGTAAACCTATATAGTACATCAGTAGCATGGGCAGGCTAAAGAATTTTTAAAATCATTTTGTATTCTTTTATTTATTTTTTGTATTTTTTAAATTAATTTTCACATAGTCCAGAAACCTTGCTCTAGAGACCAAATATGGAATCTTTTTAAGCCACTTCAGGCTTCCAATAAGTAGGATGCTGGTCTCACACCAGGTGATGAAATTCATCTTCCACCTAAAGTAATTTCAAATATCCATACCATTCAGGGATTCAGACCTGCAGCCTGTTGGTCGAAGAGCTGGTACATCAGGCCCAGCAACAGTTAAGTTTATTTATTATTATTATTGTTATGTGGGCTCAACCATTCCACACACCACATGCCATAAGATGAACCTAAACCTCAATTTCTGATTATGACCCTGAGTTCTCCATCCACCAAATCAACTGCATAATCTTAGTAGTATTTATACTTCTATTTTTCATGCTTTGAAGAACACATTTCTTCACTTTCTCCTACACAAATCCACATACACAATTTCATAGACCAAGCAACTCTGAATCTTTTTGACTTTCTCTTTCCATCTCGATAGAAAACCCAGGTGACCGTATTTGAGCATAGTAGTCTAAATATAGCCATAAGTGGGAGAACTTAGTTGTGTCTTGCACACAACTAAATTGTGACCCTTCAAGATGTGCAGTAGAGCAATGCCAGGTAATTTGTGTATACTTAATTCTTTGTTTTGTAGGGTACCCAGTTAACTTTTCTGACTGGTCATTCAACTGTAAGGAGAGTTGTGTGCATCAGATTGCATAAGCCTTAAATTAACATCTAAGTATTGTATTTTAGTATATTTAGTAGTGTACCATCATCTTTTTGAGGTGGTTTCACAAAATGCATAAGAAACTGTTACATTCATTTTGTTCATCCATACAATTATTCTTGGACTGTGTCTCAATAGACAATTATAGACGACTCATAAAGATACCATACACTGATCATATCACAAATTTTAAAGTAAGACAAAGAATCAGTTCTTTCACTGGTTTTAGAAATAATAAAGATTCATCAAAGATATAAGGATAACATCATAACAATGATTTGAAGGAGACAACTCATCTAGCTTATTCATATCAGCAGATTTAATGGCCTCCAAGTGCAAGTTTTTGAAGGACTTATTCCCAGAACTGAAAAAAGGGCATACCTAGAATAAACTAGATGGACAATTTAAAAAATTGGACAGGTGCTATGCTTACAGAGCTAAGTGTCAATCAAGGACTGATTGGAATATTTCCTGATATGTGCCCATAAACTATAGGAAGAAGAAGAATGTCTCAATAAATTTTATTGAAATTGCTTATATATGGAAGCCTTAAAAAATTGTTTCAGCATCTATCTCAAATTTTTGCTTCTCTTTATTATTTAAGGTATACACCAGAATGTGCCTACCTAGCTATTCAGTTTCAATTTCAGTTATCATTTTTATTGAAAAAATAATTCAAAAACTGTAATAATTCCACTGATCAAATGGAATTTAATTAAATTTGGTATTTTAGATAATATTTGATTAAATTCCATTTGATCAGTGGAATTATTACACTTTTTGAATTATTTTGCCAAATAATCTCAATCTAGGTTTTATTTACTGTATTTTAGTAAGCAAAATTTGACAAAAACAAAATTATGTGTGTGTGGTATTGCATGCCAAAAATGCCTTGAGGTTCACGTGTTGTAATAATGAATTTATTATTATTTTTTTTAATATCACCCCTCTTCCTCACACACATACACACACACCAGAAGCTTCAAAACATGTATCATAGCAGCGACCTATTTAAGCAACTGGTTTTAAGAAGAAAGAAAGAACCTGTTATGTTTTTTAAATAAATTTTAATTTACAAAAACTGATCTATACATTTTGCCTAACTGCAACCTGCAGTTAGGCAAAATGGACTGCAAACAAACTGAACTGACAAGAAGTTAGTTCAGTATGTTTGGGGCTGGTTAGTGAACAGGCATTGACAGCAGTTACTTGTGTGTTTATATGCCCTTGTGGGAAAAGTGCAGATGTATTAGTAGCCATAACAACACTTATGAAAATGCCTGTAGAATAGACATAAGGCAGATGCTGAACATCTATGAGAGAGAATGATGACAAGTCACTTCATAAGAGAAGGGTCACCAGTTAACTGGGTTTTCCTCTTCTGAGTAACATCAAGCATTTTTAGAGAGGTTTACAGTGCATGATCTCATACATGAGAACAATATTCTAAGTAGGGTTGCTTTGAAATTTATACTTTACCAGAAGTTGTGCAGGTGAAAAAACAGCAAAATTTCATTAAATGAAATTTTCTGTTTTGGATCTGTTGAAATTTGTCAAATCTTTCAGTTTTGGTTTCAATTAGCACCATTTTGTAGTAGCAAAATTAAGCAAAACAGGATTATGTCTGGAGTTCATAAGCCAAAATTCAGATTGATGTGCTATCATTTTGATACAGTAAAGCTTCATTTTACAAAGGAATTAAGTTCTAGCCCACTGTACATAAAGTGAATCGTTCGTAAATTGAAATAAAATTATAATGTATTTAAATGAGATCTGGTCCTTCAGTACAAAAACTGATCTATACAAGTTAATCATTTTACAATATTTATAAAGAATTATGGTTATTGTATAACTATTTTACATAAATATTTATTTATATAAAACATTACTTTGCCCCTTGAAAAAGATGTTCTTGACACTTTTGCATTAACAATTCCTACATGTAAACACGTCATCTTATCTGCATTAGTTACTGTTTTTCAAACTGTAAAAATTGTTAACTTCAATGCATATCAGAATGAGGTCGCTTAAGGGTCCAAGCCAAATAACTGGGAGGAGACCTCCACATTGCCTTTCAGAAATGTGGAGAACAGACTGGAGCTTCTAACCTAATGTCCAATCCTCCCCTTCATATGGTGCACCCTGTTAGTAGGTATCTACTAGGTACCGAGCAAACGAGGATGGGCTGGCTGGCAATTTGGGACTTAGCCGACCAAATTGTACTCTATATTGGCTTCAACTAAATCCTAGCAAGACAAAGATTATGGTTCTCAAAGGAAATACAAATAGGGAAGCTCTTGAGAAACAAGTTGACCTTAATGGAAAAAGAATTGAGGAAGTCAGCAAGTTTGAGTACCTGGGATCTATTATTAATGTGAAGAATTGCTGTTCAGTAGAAGGTGGGGTGGGGTGGCTAAAACAACTGTCAGAGATTTATCTAAAATCTGGAAGGATGGATCTATCTCCATGGGAACAAAGTTGAGGATTTTGGATGCAGTCGTTTTTCCAACAGCGACTTGTGGATCTGAGACTTGGAACCTAAAGAAGTCAGATAAGAAAAGGATATCTGCTTTTGAAATGTGGTGCTACAGATGGCTGTTGAGGATATCATATACTGAAAGGCGTACAAATGAATGGGTGTTAGAAAAAATCAGTAGAACTTTAAGGCTCCTTCAGGATATTGACAAAAGAAAGTTAAAATATTTTGGACACATTGAAAGGATGGAAGGAGGACTTCTCAGAACAGTAATAGAAGGTAAAGTTCTTGGGAAAAGAGGAAGGGGTAGACCATCAATGAGATGGATGGATGGTGTGTGTGTGTGTGTGTGGAGCAGATAATCTTAAGAGAGTTGAAGTCTCCAGAAAAGGAAACAATAGGACTACATGGCGAGGCCTAGTGTGGCACATTACTGAGCATCGGAGTGACCATATGGCATCTGTGGATGTCCATTGAACATATAGATATAGATAGATTGGCTTAAATCACAAATACTTATGATGTTACAACACGTGATGTCATGCTGGCTGGCTGGGGCATAACATGGTTAAAGGCCCTTGCTGTTTTCATCAGGGAAGAACCAGGACAAACAGTAAAAAGTCAGCTACTGGAAAAAGTTCCAACTGAACATCAAGAAGAAGATGAATAAACCCAGCATCAGCAGAACTGGGTAGCAATAGCATTCAACACCAAACATGAAGATAAATTTGATTGGAAGGCAGTTTCAAGAAGAGTTATATGGGCAAACTTCAAAATGGAGACGTGGGCAATGAAACTTATTTTTGTCTATGGTCCCACAGAAGGTTCTTTGAAAGAAGAAGAAGTGGAGGAATTTTTTGTCATTAGAACAGGCAGCAGACATAAAGAAAATGAAAAAAGTGGTCCTTGTTGGAGATCTGAACAGCAGAGTAGGAAGTGAATCCCACCAGGCATATAGGAACATTTTGGGAAAATTTTGAAAAAAGAGCAAAGCTAATAATAATGGTAAGTATTTACTGGACTTCTGCTCAGGATACAGAGTAGTCATTACTAACACCATGTATCAACATAAAGATGTGCACAAGTTCACATGGAAAGAAGACACAAGAAATAAGAAAAGCTTCATTCACTACATCATTGTTGATAGCGATATCTTCATGCTTGTTCAGGATACAAGAATGTACAGAGGATTTGAAATTAAAGGTGACCATTACTAAGTACTAAGCAGGATAAAAATGTATATCACATTGAAAAGAACAGTATGTAAAAAAGTTTTAAAAAGAATTAAAATTGACCTGCTTTTGCAAGTAAATTGTAGATTCGACTATACATTATTGAAGAAAAAAAAATGAAACAAATCGAAAACAAGAACCTTGGAGTCTCAGTGGCAAACTCTGAAGAGGACATTAATTGATTTAGCTAGGAGATATGTGGTGAAGTTGTCAGCAAGGATAGAAAAAAGCAAACACCGAACACCGTGGTGGGCACAAGAAGTTAAAGAAGTAGTCCTGGAAAAGAAGAAACCATACCAAAAGTTCCTAGCAAATAAGTTGGCAAATAGACTAAAAGAATACAGAGAAAAATGTAGAAGAGTTAAGCTGTGTGTAAGAATATAGAATGATCAGGAAGGTAGCAAAATGTTCTGGAGGCTATTGAAGAAACTTAGAAATGGAGGAAGGAGCACTGTAAAAGGAATCAAAGATGATAAAGGTGACATGAAAGATGAAGACAAGGCTATCCTGTATGTCTGGAGTGATTACTTTGAAAGACTGTTAAATGAACCAAGCAGTGACAGAATCATACTAAAAAATTTTCAAGAGAATGCAAAGAGGAGTACATATCAATACTAGATGTAAAAAAATCTGTGAAAAACTTGAAATGTGGAAAGGCAGCTGGAGTAGATGATATTCGACCAGAAATGCTTAAGTATGAAGTTTTGCAGTGGCTACACTGCATAATTCAGAAGGCTTTGTCAAAAGGTCAAATTCCCGATTATTACAGTAGAGCTCTCATAGTACACATCTATAAAAAAAAGGGAATAAAACTGAATGTGAGCATTAGAATTACGGAAGAATTTTTTCTATTAAGTATTCCAGGTAAGATTTATGCAAGCATACTTGAAAAGAGGTTGAGAAAGATTGTGGAAGAGAAACTTGGAGAAGAACAAGCTGTGTTCAGGCCAAATAGAGGTTGTCAAGATCAAATTTTCACTTTAAGACAAATAGTTGAGAAATTGTGGTAACATGACAAGGTGCCCAGAGAAAAGCTTCTCAGAACACTACAATTATATGGGGTGAATGGAACATTATAGAGAGCAATACATAGTATATATTTAAGTTATCAGTCAGCAGTTAGAGTTGAAGGAAATACAGGAAGATGGTTTCATGTAAAATCAGGGGTAAGACAATGATGCACATTATCTCCACTCTTATTCATCATCTATTATGGATCACATTACGAAAGAAAGTGACATCAGGCCTGATATTAGAATTGCAGATGTCAAACTTAGCTCTTTGCTTTATGGAGATGATGTTGTACTCCTAAACTAGGGATGCACAGACCATGGGCCGCATGCGGCCCGCCTCACCGTGTATTATTTTAACTTTAACAAGTTACACTATAGGTAATTTTTAAAAATGATACATGCGCAAAGCAAAGTAGCTGTGACGTCACGATTGCCTGTCTACTTACGATAATCGGTTAGTAATACTGTTAACGAATTTTATAATTAGTCTATTTGTCGTATGAGTATTTTGTTTTCGTAGGTGTGGTTGCTACAATTAATTATCACCCCTAGGAAATGGTAAAAAATAAATTCTACAATGGATAAAGCAGGACCAAGTAGGAAACGCAAACTACAGGATGAAAAACAGCAGTTTCAGGATAGCTGGACTGAAAAATATGGTTTTGTGCAGTCGTTTAATAATATCGTGTGCTTGATTTGCAAAAGTGCTGTAGCCATACCAAAAGAATACAATATAAGGAGACACTATGAAAGTCTGCATTCTACATTTTCAAATCTACCCGAAGAGCTACGTAAACAAAAGATTTCATTTTTGAAACGAGAATTGACAGGTTAGCAAGTGATGTTTACAAAACCTATTCAAGAAATATCTCGCCTTATAGCAAAAAGGTGCCAACCATTTACAGATGGAGATTTCGTTAAAGATTGCCTTGAGATAGCTGCTAAAAAAATTTGTCCTGAATCAGCCAAAGATGTTGAGAAAATTCAGTTAAACAGGATGACTGTGCAAAGAAGAATTACTGCAATGTCAGAAAATGTAAAGGAATTAACATCTTATTCGAAGAAATTTGCCTATTTTTCATTAGCTAGTGATGAATCAACTGACATTACTTCCACAGCCCAGTTGTTAATATTTGCACATGGAATAACGCAAGAGTTTGAGGTAAGTGAGGATCTCACTGGAATGAGTTCATTGTCAGATCAAATGAAAGGTAATGACATGTTCACTGGGCTTTTGGAACAGTGTTCCAAAATTGATTTAGATCTGACAAAATTATCAGGTATCGCGACTGACGGAGCTCCTTCCATGATAGGAGCTAATTCTGGATTAGTAACATTATTGAAACAGCGTTTGGGACGGCATGACGATGAGTTGATACAATTCTACTGTATAATCCACCAGGAGAGCTTGTGCCCTAAGAAACTTTGATTTGAACATGTCATGAAAGTTGTGATTTCAACGATTAATTTTATAAAATCCCCTGTCCTTAATCACCGACAATTTAAAAAGTTTCTTGAAGATATTGAAAGTGAATATGATGACTTAATTTTTTACACAGAAGTGAGGTGGCTAAGTCGTGGACAAACATTGGAGCGGTTCCTAAATTTAATTGATGAAATTGAAATCTTCATGACTGAAAAAAACAAAAACGTCCCTGACATAAAAAATCCGGATTGGTTATGTGACTTAGCCTGTTGACATTACTAATAATTTAAATACGTTAAATATGCGACTTCAGGACAAAGATCAATTGGTTACTCAACTTTACAGCCACATTTTGTCTTTTTAATGCAAGTTAAATCTATTTCAAATCCAACTGAAGTCAGGGAATTACATCCATTTTCTTAATTATAAGAAAGTTTCTGAAAAGTTCAATGTCAACTTCAAAACTGTGTATGTTGAAAAGATTGATAACTTGATATCAGCCTTCAAGGATCGGTTTTCTAATTTTAAAAAAGTGAAACCGTTGCTAGATTTATTTAGCAATCCTTTTGCAATTTTGCCCAAAAATGCACCTGAATCAGCACAGCTTGAACTCATCGACATTCAGAACGATGAGAGCCTGCGAAATAAATTTAACGAAGGAATTTATTAAACTTCTATCGTTGTTTCGATAAAAACAATTATAAATGGTTGCTAGATAATGCATTAAAATGTGCAAGCCTCTTTGGCTCAACATATATTTGTGAACATTAACAAATCGAAAAATAAGAACCGCTTGACTGATGAAAATTTAGAATCAATTTTGCGGTTGGCTACTACAAAACTCGAACCAAATATCAAAACAATTGTCAAATCAATGCAATGTCACGCATCAAATTAAATTCACTTACTTTTTATTACCTTTTTTGTAACAATTATGATAGGTATAAATAAAATAAATAATATATGGTAGATAACTTTCAAGTTTTTTGGCAGTCCTCCCATAAGTAACAGTGAAACTATGCTGCCCTCGGCCTTAACAGGTTTGTGCATCCCTGTCCTAAACACATCTAATGCAAGTCTCCAGGATTCATTAACTAAATTGAATAACAGCTGTAACAAATTTGGCATGAAAATCAGCAATAAAAAGACCAAAACTATGGAAATAGGTAGGAGCATAGAAAACTTCAGCTGCATTCTGAATGGAGATCCTATAGAACAAGTAAAATATTTAAGGTATTTAAATATTAAGGTATTTATGCACAGTTTTTAGTGACGATGGCAGGTTAAATCTGTAGATAGACAACAGAATAAACAAAGCTGGTATGGTGGGTAGACAGCTGAATAAATTTATATGGAATAAGAGAGAAATTAGTCAAATTACCAAACTAATAGTATACAAGACAGTGTTCAAACCAATTTTAATTTATAGATCTGAGAGTTGGATTAGAAATAAAGCACTTGATCAAAGAGTTCCAAGAAAAATTAGAGGAGTGAACTGATGAAATCAATGGCAGAATTATATTAAAAATGAAAATATTAGAAAGGAACTTGACATTGTTAGTATTCGAGAATGTGTCAGCAGAGCTAATGTATGGTGGTATGGCCACTTAAATAAAATGGATGAAAAAAGGTTAACAAAACAGGTGTTTGATGGCAAGATGGGAGGAAAGAGACCCAGAGGAAGACCAAGATCTATGTGTATTGATTCAGTCAAGTGCCTTAGAAGTACAGAATGTTAGATATGACAATATTAGAGTGCTCATTGAGTTATTAGAATGCTAAGTGATAGATTGCATTGGAGGAAAGTTGTTGATAGGAAATTAATAATAATGTAAACTTAACCATGTGGTGCTGTCATAGTAATCTGAAACACCCCTTGAGGATACATATCAGGAAAATGATGATGACAATGATGCATAGCAGAATGTTGCTCACCTGATTCAATGTGTCAAATCACTGCCATTTTTTTCCATCAATGGTAAGTGATTTTTTGCTTTTTTTACTGCTACCTTTAGATGGCATTTTTAATTTATTGTTTAAATGCTAATATTAGTAAAACTTTTACTTTTTTAGCAGTCCTTACAATTGGTTCAAAGTGGACCAAAAACATAATCAAACCGTTTTGTAATATCTACTTACAATCCACAGAATATAAAACAAAAGACTGCTTAAAACACCACCCACAAGCTGCCTTTATGAAATTAATGTATTATGAAAATACATTAATTTATGAAATTAACGGTTTTTTCCCTTTGTTTTGTTGTTTATGAAATGTTGATTTTGAAATGTTAATGAAGAAAACATAAAACAAGGCCTTCCGATGCATTCATCAGATTTTCATAGAACTAATACCATATATGGAATTTCTTGAATCATGTACATTTTTCTCAGACATCATGATAGTTCTCATGAAACCAATAGAAATTAATTGCGAAAAAAAACTATGAAAACAATGGTCAAAAATTCAACTCTGATTAGTAAAAAAACTATTTATTGTATAAACAGTTATTTTATATATAAACAGGTACAGTGCAATGTAGTAAGTCCTAAATTCAAAAATGCATAATGAAAATTTTTAATATTTTTCCTCACTTTATAATCCATTTTCATTGGCAAAACTGATTCGAAATAATAGTAAGAATAATATATATACTAGTTCAGTGGAAGTGGCACTTGCATCCTCTGCAGTAGGTCGCCAGAGATAGAGCCTTTCTTTGACCAGTTCCCAAGTTATTCAATCACTGGCACTGGCAAGTGGATTTTTTTTCGTCGTCTTCTTCTTCTGGAAACTCACCTTTTCATCCCATAAACTCAAGAAATTTAACTGTAGAACCCATTTTATTTCAGAGCGTAACGTATCCTTATGGATTATATACCAAGAGATGGCAGCTCTTGTTTGACTGTCTCTTCATTGGTTGCTGCTTATATAATAATTAGTGATAGTCATGGGCCAGCTATCTCTGATTGACTACTGGTGGAGATTGAACTGCCCACTCAGTGTCCAAAAGCGAGATAGGGAAGTAGGGCTAAAAGACCTCACCTTCTCCCTATAAGGGAATAAAATGTGTTAACTGATTTTATATATATATATATCATCATCAAATTCCTGACATGTACCCTCAAGGGGTGTACAGGATATGATAGTACTACATCAAAAATTTACATCATTACTAACTTCCTATCTACAATTTTCCTCCAAATCAGTCTGTTACTTCTCATGACTCTAACATTATCAGAATTTATATTTCTATTGTCTAAGGCACTTTGTACCATATCAATCCATCTATATCTTGGTCTTCCTGTGGGTCTTTTTCCTGCCAACCTGGCAGAGAACACTTTTTTGCTAATCTTTCCTCGCCCATTCTGTTTAAGTGATCATATCACCTGAGATTAGCTCTGCTAAGGCATTCCTGAATGCTGACAATGTCAAGTTCTTTCCTAATATTCTAGTTTTTAATATGATATTGCCAATCATGACATCTGTTCATGTCTCTAATCTCTCTCTCTCAGGACTCTCATATCTGCGGTCTCTAGTCTTTGGTCAAGTGTTTTACTTCTGACCTAGCTCTCAAATCCATAAGTTAAAACTGGTTTGAACACTGTCTTGTATACAGCTAATTTAGTGTTCCGACTAATTTCTCTCTTATTCCATATGAATTTATTCAGTTGACTTCCTACCATACCAGCATTGCTGATTCTGTTGTCTATTTCTATATTTAATTTACCAGTTTCAGTAAAAATCGTGCCTAAGTAGCTGAAATGTTTTACGTGTTCCACAGATTCGACATTCACACACAGTTGACATTTTCAACAGTTCTACCTATTTTCATTGTCTTTGTCTTTGTAATGCTGACCTTCATACCATATCCATTACAACAGTTATTCAATTTAGTCAGAGAATCTTGTAGTGGATTTATTTAGAAGTATAACATCGTCCGCATAAAGCAAAGAGCTGACATTAACCTAATTCTGATATCATGTTTAATACCACTTTCTTTCATAATGTGATCCATATAGATAATGAATAACAGAAGGGATAATGTACATCCTTGTCTCACACCAGATTTAACATTAAACCATCTTCCTGTACTTTTTTCAATTCTAACTGCTGACTTATAACTCAAATACAGACTAAGTATTGCTTGATATAATGCCCCATTGACACCATATAACTGTAGCATATTGAATAGCTTCTCTCTCTCTTGGCACCTTGTCATACGCCTTTTCCAGATCGACAAAACTTAAATACAGATCTTTGTTATAATGCATGATTTTTCAGCTATCTTTCGTAAAGTGAAGATCTGATCCTGCCAGCCTCTATTTGGCCTGAATCCAGCTTGTTCTTCACCGAGTTTTTCTTCCACAATTCTTCTCAATCGTTTCTCGAGTATACTTGCATAGATCTTGCCAGGAACACCCAGTAGGGAAATACCTCTGTAATTCTCACATTCAGTTTTATTTCCCTTTTTATATATGGGCACTATTAGAGCTTTACTCCAATCATCGGGAATTCGTCCCTCTGTCCAAGCTTTCTGAACTATGCAGTGCAGCCACTGCAAGACTTTTATACCACCATACTTCAGCATTTCTGGTCGAATATCATCTACTTCTGCTGCCTTTCCACATTTCAAGCCTTTGATGGCTTTTTCTACTTCAAGTATGGATATGTATTCCTGACTGCATGCCTGGTCAGTGTTTTTAATCACTGTGCTGTCATCACTGCTTGCTTCATTTATCAGTTTTTCAAAGTAATTACTCCATACTTCAAGGATATCTTTTTCTCCCATTTTCATGTCACCTTTATCATCTCTAACTCCTTTTACAGCACTCTTTCCTCCATTTCTAAGCTTCTTCAACAACCTCCAGAATATTTTGCCACTGTCTTGATATTTATTTTCTATGTTCTTGCCCAAATTCTCCCATGACTTTTGTTTAGCTAGTTTTACACAGTGTTCGCTTTCTTACATTTGTCTCTGTATT
Source organism: Typopeltis vanoorti (assembly GCF_054136105.1). Lineage (NCBI taxonomy): Eukaryota > Metazoa > Arthropoda > Arachnida > Uropygi > Thelyphonidae > Typopeltis > Typopeltis vanoorti. Next base: position 46,885,396 of record NC_143565.1, on the reverse strand, counting down.
TTCTAAGAGCAGAAGCTGACTTATTTGCCAGGAACTTTTGATATGATTTTTTCTTTTCCTTCACTGCCTCTTTAACTTCCTGTGTCCACCATTGAGTCCTAATTTTTCTATCCTTGCAGACAACCTCAACACATGCCTCTGGCTGAATCAGTCAAGGCTTGCCACTGAATCTCCGGGGTTTGGTTCCTGTTCTCAAACTCTTTCATTTTTTCTTCAATAATCTTTGTGTATTTTAGTCTACAGTTCACATCTGAGAGCTGCTCAACTTTTATTCGCTTTAAAACTTTCTTACATGTTATTCTTTTCAATATGAAATTCAATTTTATCCTGCTCCAGATTAAATAGTGATCGCTACCAATTTCAAATCCCCTGTGCATTCTGGTGTCCTGCACCAGGGAGAAAACATCACTATCAACAATAACATAGTCAATGAGACTTTTCTTATTCCTTGCCTCTTCTCTCCATGTGAATTTGTGCACACTTTTATGTTGGAACATGGTGTTAGTAATAACCAGTCCATATCCTGAGCAGAAATCCAACAGGTATTTGCCATTATTATTAGCTTTGCTCTTTTCTCCAAATTTTCCCAAAATATTTTTGTATGTCTCACAATCATTTCCTGCTCTACTATTTAGATCCCCAACAAGGACCAACTTTTCCTTTTTCATTGTGTCAGTTGCTTTTTCTAAAGCATCAAAAAATTCCTCCACTTCTACCTTAGTAGAACCTTCTGTGGGACCATAAGCACAAATAATTCTCATTGTCCAGTTCCCCATTCTCATATTTGCCCACATTACTCTACTTGAGACTGACTACCATTCAAGAAGATTAGCCTCTTATTTTGTGTTGAATACCATGGCTACTCCTTCTTTTCCTTGATTGTCATTGCCTGAATATAACATTTTGTATTTATTGCTCAGAAAGATTTCACCAGTTTTGGTCTTTTTTGTTTCAGTCACCCCTGTTATGTCTATCTGGTACTTATCTAATTCGTCAGCTAGCTCCATTTCTTTGCCATTCTGGCTTCTTATGTTGATAGTACTGATCTTTAACTCTATTGATGTTGAGTTGAGGTGTGTTTTAGGATTTGTTCCAGTAGCTGACTTTTCTCTGTTTGCCTTGGTTCCCTAGCGAAAACAATGGGGGCCTTGTTTAATCGGGCGACACCCCAGCCGGCATGGAATTCTGTTATGTTGTACCATCATTTGATATTTTGGTTTAAACCAATTAGATTACATTTTGGTCTGCTAGATCCCAAATTGCCAGCCCATCCTCGTTTGTCCAGTATCCAGGTACAGGATGCACCAACAGAAGGTGAGGATTGGACATTAGGTCAGAAGCCCTGATCATTCTCTGCATTCCTGTAAAGGCTATGTGGAGGTCTCCTCTCAGTTATATAGCCTTGACCCTTAAGCAACCGATGTATGGATATATATATATATATATTTGTATGTAGAAAGTTTTTTAACTTGGGTATACTATGTATTCAAGATATGAAGTAATTTTATTATTACTTCTTACTAAATAGCTTAAGGAAATTACAGCGTACAATAGAATATACATTAAAATAAATTTTAATACACTTCCAATATTTCAGCAACACCATGTTGCCATTATCACAGGAACTTAAATACAAGACACATGCATGCAAGCACAACACACAGTAAATGAGGAACAAAGCAGGAAGCTATTCTTTCTCCTAAAAGTCCTGATCGTGCCCCCTAGCGGGCAATGTTGGTATTCTTGGCCGATTGGGCTGAAGGTCTTCTGATGTAGGTTTCCCAAATTTTGGGCAGTCTCATGCAACCAAATTTGTTTAGGTTTGGATTCTTTCTTAGGGCTGAGGCTGATTCCATGAATAGCCTTTCGTATTTGAATTTGCTACGGTGTATTATCGTGGCTTTCTTCCACCGTATTCTATGGCGGGAATCCAGCGCGTGGTGTGCAAAACCAGAGTGGCTGTATTAGTGAAACCGGATGTAGTCCTTGTGTTCTGAAATTCTGATATTAGCTGTCCTGCCTGTTTGGCCAAAGTAGGACAATTTACAGCTGCAAGGGACTTGGTATACACCTGTTAGATCTTTGGGGGGGGGGGGGGGGGTTAGTGGAGCGGATAAGGTTTGCCGATTTTTTATAAGTCTGTAACAGGAAGTTAAGTCATGTTTTGGATTCTTGTAATTTTTTCTGAGGTGTGCCTCAGATATAGGGAATAGTGATGGATTTAGAATAACCCTTGTTGCCTGAGGGGGGGGGGGGGGTGTCATTTATTGGTTTCAATATGCGTTGAATTTTTTTGGGGGGTGGGAGGTAGCCTAAGAAAGTGTTGAGAATGTAGTTTAGTTCTGTGGTTAGGGCATTGTCATTTGAACAGATAAGCTTAGCCCTGTTGTGTAGTGCGTCTTAATGACTCCATATTGTTGTGAGGGGGGGCTGGGCGGATTGTTGGTGAATGTTTCTGCCTGTATGGGTGTGTTTTCTATAAACTGAGAAAACCAAAGTTCCGTCAGGCTGGTGGGTGACTAGTGTGTCTAAGAAAGGAAGGCAGTTGTTTTTTTCATCTTCCAGGGTGAACTTGATTCTGGGGTGTTGGTTGTTTAAGTGTGTTAGGAAGGAGAGGAGTGCATCGGAGCCATGTGGCCAAATAGCGAACACATGATCAACATAGCGAAGCCATATGGTTGGTTTTTGTGGGGCAAAGTTTAAGGTTTTCTCTTCAAAAGTCTCCATATAAAAGTTGGCCAAGGGTGGGGAGAGTAGAGAACCCATGGCTGTCCCGTCTATTTGTTTGTAGAATTTTCCTTGCCAAGCAAAATAGCCTGATTTCATTGTGAACTGAAATGGGCTGTGATATCAGGAGGAAATTTAGCTTGGATTAGCTCTAAGGATTCTTTGAGTGGGACATTTGTGAATAGGGAGGTGACATCAAAACTGACCATTATGTCAGTGTGTTTGAGTGTAAGGTTTTCTATTCTGGCTCTGAAGTGGGCTGAGTTTTTTATGTGTGAAGGTGTGGTGCCAGTATAGTGTGTGGGTGAATCAATGCCATCCACTATGGGACGTAATGGCACATTTTCTTTATGCATTTTTGGGAGTCCATATATATGGTGGGGGGGGGTGGTATGGAGTTAAACGGTTTTAATTTGTTAGTGACTTCTACAGGCCAAGAAGTGACCTTCTTAAGGAGCCTGTGGAGTTTTCTAATTTGTGAGTTGGGATTGTACTCGATAGGGAGGTAAGTAGCCTGATCTAACAACAGATCATTCAGCTTACCGGTGTAATCCTTTTGGTTAAGCAATACTGTGGCGTTCCTTTTATCTGCTTTGGTGATTATTATTTCCTTGTTTTTCTTTAATTCTTGCAGAGATTTAATGTCCTTATTGCGCATGTTGGTTTTTGGTGGTTTTGCTTTGGTCAAAACACAAGCTACATTCAGTTTAATATCGTTGGCGACTTTGTTTGGAAGGTGCCAAATCCCACGTTCAATTTGTATCATAATGTCTTCAGCAGGTATTCTTCTGGGCGCAATAGCGAAGTTGTGGCCACGTGAGAGAGCATCGAGTGCTTCAGGTTTCAAACTAATTGACGAAAGGTTTACTAACGTGTAGGTAGGAAGTTGTGGTTTGGAGTTTAAGTTCTTTTTTAAATTCTCAAATTTTTTGATGTGTCTTTTCTGTGCTTTTTTAAATTCTTTGTCTGCAGCAGTGCATGAGATGTCGTATAAAATAGACCAAATCTCGTGGTTTTAGGTGCTGGAAAGCTCATCTTGAGTGCCAGGATAGCTGAGTTAGCGTCACTCAGATAACGGCGAGTAGCAGAGATTTCTTCCCTGAGCAAAGCTTGGCTGGCACGGTTATAAATACGGAGAGCCTTTTGGGAAATGAAACGATGCTTGAATTTGACACAGTTCAGGATTACCTGGTTATCCCGGCAGTGTTTTAGGAAAGCGAGACGATCCTGTTGTCTTGATACCTTCAACTTCATTTTACCGTAATGGCGGGCATTACATGCGATGGGATCTCCGTGGATTATCGTAATTCTTCTGGAAAGGCTTAGACGTTGGTTATACATTCTTACTAAATAGCTTAAGGAAATTACAACGTACAATAGAATATACATTAAAATAAATTTTAATACACTTCCAATATGGGGGTGGGGGGGGGGGGGGGTGGGGGGGGGGGGGGGTGGGGGGGGGGGGGGGTGGGGGGGGGGGGGGGTGGGGGGGGGGGGGGGTGGGGGGGGGGGGGGGTGGGGGGGGGGGGGGGTGGGGGGGGGGGGGGGTGGGGGGGGGGGGGGGTGGGGGGGGGGGGGGGTGGGGGGGGGGGGGGGTGGGGGGGGGGGGGGGTGGGGGGGGGGGGGGGTGGGGGGGGGGGGGGGTGGGGGGGGGGGGGGGTGGGGGGGGGGGGGGGTGGGGGGGGGGGGGGGTGGGGGGGGGGGGGGGTGGGGGGGGGGGGGGGTGGGGGGGGGGGGGGGTGGGGGGGGGGGGGGGTGGGGGGGGGGGGGGGTGGGGGGGGGGGGGGGTGGGGGGGGGGGGGGGTGGGGGGGGGGGGGGGTGGGGGGGGGGGGGGGTGGGGGGGGGGGGGGGTGGGGGGGGGGGGGGGTGGGGGGGGGGGGGGGTGGGGGGGGGGGGGGGTGGGGGGGGGGGGGGATTTTAAATAATTTATGGGTGCACCTTTTTGACAACTCGTATAGCAGAGTATGTAAGTTCTTTTCATTATTCCCTTAGTATTATATTTGGCCTAGCTACTCACTGATGAGATCTCAATAAAGATTGAAACCAATCTAGGTGGTGACCTCCCACCATAGCATAATGTATAACATCATACATCTCCTAGGAGATGGGTTTTACATTATGTGAAATACTAAGAATAGCGATCAGAACTTTCTCCCCCTTTGCTACGAGTTGCCCTAGTTTTGACTACATACTTGAACTACGTGCTTTAGCATATGCTAGTAGTCGCCGATACTTTTATAGTTACTATATTCGGCATGAAACTCTTTGATTCCGATCTTTGAGTTTCTTATTCGGTTTTAAAACAATGTGAGATTTAATATCCCCTTAATTTAAATAATGTTCCCAAAATATATCTGTATGTCTGAAAATCATTTCCTACTCTGCTCTTTAGATCTCCAACAAGGACCAACTTTTCCTTTTTCATTGTGTCAGTTGCTTTCTCTAAAGCAAATTCCTCACTTCTATCTTAGTAGAACCTTCTGTGTGACCATAGGCACAAATAAGTCTCATTGTCCAGTTCCCCATTCTGATATATGTCCACATTACTCTACTTGAGAATGCCTGCCATTCAAGAAGATTAGCCTTGTATTTGGTATTGAATACCATAGCTACTCCTTCTTTTCCCTGATTGTTATTGCCTGAATATAACATTTTGTGTTTATGGCTTAGAAAGATCTCTCCAGTTTTTGTCTTTTTTTGTTTCAGTCACCCCTGTTATGTCGATCTAGTACTTATCCAATTCTTCTGCTAGTTCCATTTCTTTTCTATTCACACCAATGTTTATAGTACCGATTTTGAACTATGGTGATGTTGAGTTGTTGTGTGTTTCAGGATTTGTTCCAGTAGCTGACTTTTTTTGCTGTTCATCTTGGTTCCTTGGCAAAAACAATGGGAGCCTTGTTTAACTAGACAACACCCCAGCTGGCATGAAATTCTGTCATGTTCTACCATCATTTTATTTTGTAGTTTAAGTCAATAAGAATACAATTTGGTTGGCTAAATTCCAAATTGCCAGCCCATCCTAGTTCTTTCAGTAGTAGATACCTAGTGGTGCACCACAAGAAGGTGAGGATTGGACATTAGGTCAGAAGTCCTACAAATAGATAATGGAATATGCAGAGCTGGCATGATGGGGAACAAGTTGAATAAATTTGTATGCAAGAAAAATACTAATCTAGCAGTAAGTATATATATATATACACACACACACACACACACACACGCACTCACACACATACAAGACATTGTTCACACCAATTTTAATTTAGTTCTGAGAGCTGAGTGATGTGGAGAAGTTTTGACTGGAAATCACAACAGATGTGAGAGTTCGTAGAATAGTTAAGTTGAACGGATTGCATCATGACAGAATCATATTAAAAGTAAAGATATCAGAAAATAACTTTATATCATTTGCATTCAAGAATGTGAGCAAAACTGATCTAAAGTAGTATGGTCACTTAAACAGAATGGGAGGAGGAGTTGTTGCCAGAATGAAAAAGAGGAAAAAGACCCAAAGGAGGTAAAGATCTGGATGGACTGATGCAGTTAATAGTGCCATAGAAAAATGCTAGATTGATAATATTGGAGTCATGGCAAATAACAGTTTCATTTAGAAGAAAATTGTCAGAGGGAAGCTTATATAATGCAATCTTAATTATGTAAAGCTATCATGATATCCTCTTGAGGTAGGTATATTTGCATTTTTATTCCTTTTTTGTTTTCTTACTTATAGTAAATATAGTATTAGAAAGATAAGTATTTATTTTTGGCCTATTTTTATTCATTTTACCAAAGACATTTTTATGCTCACCATTAAATGATACTTAGCAAAGCTTATATTTTGGCATACTTGGAACAAACAATGTAGACGTATGACAACAAAAAGAAGTTCCATTTTTCAGTTTAAAAACACTTCACTTGTTTTGATCCTAGTTACTGTTTGATCATTCTATGAAAAATACTATATAACTGGTCATATTTAAAACTTATATAATTTGCATAAATAGGCCCTGCTTACTGTTCTGAAAGTTTAAAAGAACCTTGCTCTAAAAATGCAGAAGCAGAACATACTGAGGTAATTTTAATTTTAGTATTAAATATATTTTTGAGTGCATTGATTTATTGTTGAGATTTATTGTAAATCTGCATATATGTTTTATCCCTACATAATGCAGTTCAAAATAGAAGTTCTTCTGATTAGAAAAACTTCAAATTCCATGTGACATGCAATTAATGCCTATAGTGAGTTTTCTACTAAACGTGAGTTAGCTAGTACTTGACCAGATTGTTGTGTCCAACTTTATTTAATCTAAATGGAAGCAAACAAAAAATTTTTGTGTGATATAACTTCATAATTAAACTACATGTATAATAAGAGCAGTTGATTCACACAACAAGTTGCTCTTTCTGTATCTAATAATGCACACTCCCTTCTAGGGCATATATATCCCATCCTGTTTACTGCAGCTCAATCAGCCTCCATTCAACAATATTGGTCAAACCTTATGTTCTACCAATAAGGTTCCACAACTGCACTGGTGAGAATTATGTAAGAATCATCATTAGATACTGAGAGCTATCTCAATTAGAAATTATTTTCTCATATGTAAGTTAACAGATGAATTAGCTAGTCTATTTTGTATGACGATGGCAAGATTTTCTCTCCTAGAAATGCATTCCTCCTTCTCTTGCATAAGAGATAAGCTGGGCAAGAATATATGCAATTTACAGATATAATGTACTTGTTTCACACCCTTAGTTCTGCCAGTGTTTTCTGACAGGATGCAACAGTATGGCATACTGGAACATTATTTATTATGTGTGACATAAGGATATGGTACATTCAGAAATTTGTAATATTCATTAATTTTAAACATAGTTATTTAATGAAATTTGTAGTTTTCACTATATCTGTTAAGATATTTGCTATTTGAAACTTTTTTTTTTTACATTTACTATATAATTTTTTATTAAAAATTATACATTTTATTTATTTTTTATATACTTGTACAATAAATTTATTCTTAATAAACTGTGTGTTATATACTTAATTTGCTGTTTTTGCTTCAAAAACATTAATTTTTTTTTTCTTATAATCCTTTAATTTTCAGTTTTTCCTGCTTTCAAACAACGAGTGCCAGCGCCTTAAGCTATCATCGTAGCTAAGGTTATTATCATAAGAATCTATATACAAGTTTACACTTATATAAGTGCAAATTGCACATCACTTTAGTGGTGTATTCCATTTTTCTATCACCTGTGATGTAAAAAAAATAAAGTCTCCCTCTGCATTTTCTTCCTGGTAAAACTCATTTTTCTGCATTTTTCATCCTGTAAAAAAAAATGTAATTATTATTATTTCGTGACACCTCCAAGGAGTCCAAAGACTCATTAAGGGAGTGAATTTATACACATTGGACTCCCTCAATGTGTATAAATTCACGTGGAGAGAAGAGGCAAGGAATAAGAAAAGTCTCATTGACTATGTTATTGTTGATAGTGATGTTTTCTCCATGGTACAGGACACCAGAGTGTACAGTGGATTTGAAATTGGAAGTGATCACTATTTAGTCTTGAGCAGGATAAAATTGAATTTCATATTGAAAAGAATAACATGTAGGAAAGTTTTAAAGCGAATAAAAGTTGAGCAGCTCTCAGATGTGAACTGTAGACTAAAATATACAAAGATTATTGAAGAAAATATGAAAGAATTTGAGAACATGCACCAAACCTTAGAGATTCAGTGGCAAGCCTTGAAGAAAACCCTGATTGATTCAACCAGAGAGGCATGTGGTGAGGTTGTCTGCAAAGATAGAAAAATCAGAACTCCATGGTGGACACAAGAAGTTAAAGAGGCAGTGAAGGAAAAGAAGAAAGCATATCAAAAGTTCCTGGCAAATAAGTCAGCTTGTGCTCTTAGAGAATACAGAAACAAATGTAAGAAACACTGTAAAACTAGCTAAACAAAAGTCATGGGGGAATTTTGGCAAGAACATAGAAAATAAATATCAAGAAGGTTGCAAAATATTCTGGAGGTTGTTGAAGTTTAGAAATGGAGGAAAGAGCACTGTGAAAGGAGTTAGAGATGATAAAGGTGACATGAAAAGTGGAGAAAAAGATATCCTTGAAGTATGGAGTAATTACTTTGAAAAATTGCTAAATGAAACAAGCAGTGATAGGACAGTGGTAAAAAACACTCAACAGGCATGCAGTCAGGAATACATATCCATACTTGAAGTAGAAAAAGGCTTGAAATGTGGAAAGGCAGCAGGAGTGGATGATATTCGACCAGAAATACTGAAGTATGGTGGTATAAAATGCTACACTGCATAGTTCAGAAAGCCTGGACAGAGGGATGAATTCCCGATGATTGGAGTAGAGCTCTCATAGTATCCATATATAAAAAGGGAATTAAAACTGAATGTGAGAATTACAGAGGCATTTCATTACTGAGAGTTCCTGGTAAGATATATGCAAGTATACTTGAGAAACGGTTGAGAAGAATTGTGGAAGAAAAGCTTGGTGAAGAATTAGCTGGATTCAGGATCAAATCTTCACTTTATGACAAATAGTTGAGAAAGCATGGGAATATAACACAGATCTATATTTAAGTTTTGTCAATCTGGAAAAGGCATATGACAAGGTGCCAAGAGAGAATATATTCAATACAATACAGTTATATAGTGTCAATGGGGCATTATATCAAGCCATATTTAGTCTTTATTTGAGTTGTAAGTCAGCAGTTAGAATTGAAGGAAGTATAGGAAGATGGTTTAATGTGTGAGACAAGGATGTACATTATCCCCTCTCTTATTCATTATCTATATGGATCACATTATGAAAGAAAGTGGTATTAAACATGATATCAAAATTGGAGAAGTTAATGTCAGCTCTTTGCTTTATGCGGACGATGTTATACTTCTAAATAAATCCGCTACAAGTCTGCAAGATTCCCTAACTAAATTGAATAACTGTTGTATTAGATATGGTGTGAAGGTCAGCAATAAAAAGACAATGAAAATAGGCAGAATTATTGAAAATGTCAACTGCATTGTGAACGGAGAACCTGTGGAACAAGTAAAACATTTCAGCTACTTAGTCACGATGTTTAGTGAAGATGGTAAATTAAATATGGAAATAAACAACAGAATCAACAAACTGGTATGGTAGGAACTCAATTGAATAAGTTCATATGGAATAAGAGAGAAATTAGTCACAACAGTAAATTAGCTGTATAACAAGACGGTGTTTCAAACCAGTTTTAACTTATGGATCTGACAGTTAGGTCAGAAGTAAAACACTTGACCAAAGACTAAAGACACGAGAGTCCTGAGAAAGATTAGAGTCGTGAACAGATTGCATCCGTGGCAATATCATATTAAAAACGAAGATATTATGAAAGAACTTGACATTGTCAGCTTCCAGGAATGGTTAACCGAGCTGATCTCAGGTGGTATGGTCACTTAAACAGAATGGGCGAAGAGAGATTAGCAAAACAAGTGTTCTCTGTCAGGTTGGCATGAAAACGACCCAGAGGAAGACCAAGATATAGGTGGATTGATACCGTACAAAGTGCCTTAGACGATAGAAATATACGATCTGATAATGTTGGAGTCTTGACAAGTAACAGACTGATTTGGAGGAAACTATACATCGGAAGTTAGTAATGATGTAAATTTTTAATGTAGTACTATCATATCCTGTACACCCCTTGAGGGGTGTACAGGATATGATAGTACTACATGTGAGAACACAGGCTACATCCAATCTAATATTAGCGATGTGGTTTGGAAGGTGGTGAATCCTGCATTCAATTTGGATCATTAATTCCTTGGCCGGTAATTTCCTAGGAGCTCTGTTTATGTCGGCTAGGGAACCGCGTGTAGCGGTAATTTGCTCTCGAAGTAAAGCCTGGCTCGCCGGTTGTAGATACGGAGAAGTTAATTGATCCAAATTGAACGCGGGATTCACCACCTTCCAAACCACATTGCCAATGATATTAGATTGGATGTAGCCTGTGTTCTCACAAAAGCAAAACCTCCAAAAACCAACATATCCATTAGTGAATACAAGTCACTACAAGAATTGAAGAAAAACAAAGAAATAGTTATCACCAAAGTGGATAAAGGGAACGCCACTGTGGTACTCAATCTTAATGACTACACAGGTAAGCTTAAGGCATTACTATTAGATCGAGCCACTTACCTCCCTATTGAATACAATCCCACCAACTCTCAAATTAGAAAACTCCATAGGCTCCTTAAGAAGGTCACTTCTTGGCCTGTGGAGATTACCAACAGACTAAAACCATATAACTCTAGACCCCCCCCCGCATATATGGGCTCCCAAAAATACATAAAGAAGATGTGCCATTACGTCCCATAGTGGATGGCATTGATTTCCCCCACTTACAAACTAGCCAAAGCACTCTCACACTATACTGGCAACACACCATCACACATAAAAAACTCAGCCCACTTCAAAGCCAGTATAGAAAATCTTACACTCCAACATAATGACATAATGGTCAGTTTTGACGTCTCCTCCTTATTCGCGAATGTCCTCCTCAAAGAAACTTAGAGCTAATCCGAGCTAAATCCCCCCCCCCCCCATATCTCAGCCCTATTTCAGTTTACAATGAACTCAGGCTATTTCGTTTGGCAGGAAAAATTCTACAAACAGATAGAGGGGACAGCCATGGGTTCACCACTTTCCCCACCCTTGGCCAACTTCTTTGTGGAGACTTTTGAAGAGAAAACCTTAAACTTTGCCCCACAAAAACCAACCATATGGCTTCGCTACGTTGATGATGTGTTCACTATTTGGCCACATGGCCCGGATTCACTCATCTCCTTCCTAACACACTTAAACAACCAACACCCTAGAATCAAGTTCACCCTGGAAAAAGAGAAAAACAATAACCTCCCCTTCCTAAACACACTAGTCACCCGCCAACCTGATGGAACCTTGGTTTTCTCAGTTTATAGAAAACCCACCCATACAGGCAGATACATTCACCAACAATCCCATCACCTCCCCCCCCCACAACAATATGGAGTTATTAAGACACTATTCAACAGGGCAAAAGTAATCTGTTCAAATGATCAAGCCCTAACCACCGAACTAAATCACATCCGTGACATTTTCTCAGCCAATGGCTACCCCCCCCCCCCCCAAAAAAAAAAAAAAAAAAAAAAAAAAAGAATCCAAAAAATACTTAAACCAGTTATCCAAAACCCACCTCCCCCCTTCACAAAAAAAATTACTCTAAATCCATCACCATTCCCTACATCCTAGGCACCTTGGAAAAAAATCAACAAAATCTTAAAAAAACATGACTTGACCACTTGTTATAGATCATATAGAAAATTGGCATCCCTTATCCGCTCCACTAAAAACCAACCACTTCCCCTGGACCTACCTGGTGTATACCAGGTCCCTTGCAGCTGTAAATTATCCTACTTTGGCCAAACAGGCGGGACAACAAATATCAGAATCTCAGAACACAAGGATTACATCCGATTTCACCAGTACAGCCACTCTAGGCTTGCAAACCACGCTCTGGATATGCGCCACAGAATAAGATGGAAGAAAGCCACAGTAATACACTGCAACAAGTTCAAATACGAAAGACTATTCATGGAATCAGCCTCGGCCCTTAGGAACATGCCAAACCTCAACAAATTTGGATGCATGAGACTGCCCCAAATTTGGGAAACATTTATCAGAAGAACTTCAGCCCAAAGGCCAAGAACTACCAATATAGCCCGCCAGGGGGCACCATCAGGACTTTAGGAAAACGGTAGCTTCCTAGCTTCTGTTCTCATTTGCTGTTATGTAGTACTTACGTGCACTTGTCTTTGTATTAAGTTCCCAAGAAGATGGCAACATAACGTTTGCCGAAATATCAGAAAGTATATATTAAAGTTTATTTAATTTATATTTCTAGTCTACGCTGTCAATTCCTTAATTATTAGTTATCATGTCTAACCAGCGTATAAGCCTCTCTACAAGAATGGCTGTAACTCATAATTTATTTTTCACAAAAGAGGAACCTAGATTCCAACTAGATCAGATCTCACTCTCTAATATTAAATCTTATTGTTTCTCAGCATCTTGTATGGGAAAAGTAATATATAACATGGGTAAAAGTATATCAAATTAAAGATAGAAAAACAATGATGAAGGAAATGGTGATGAGAAGTAAAGTTCACCTTCTCAGCCATGAGTAAGAATGTAGTATAGTATAATAGTTTTTAGAACATGTGTTGTCCATACATTGCTAAACAGTTATGTAAACCCGCATTGGGGAGAGGAGAGTGCTTATGGAGCCTGTAAGCATATAATTTATTTAACAGCCCACAAAAATCAATAGTGTGTACAAGCAGGGATTTGAAAATATCTCAGTGGTATCAAAATCCTGACATTTTGTCAGCATATGAAGCTATACAAAATTCCAACTTCCACAGGTGGTGATGATGATCATCATTATCTCTGTCCTTAGAATGATGCTCTGTGATGAAATGCTAGACATCATAGACAAAAATGGAACCATGATTAATTGGTTTGCATTCTCTGATGAAGTGATATTTCATATATTTGGTACTAACACCACATACAGTGTGTGATTCAGAAGGTCTAATTTCAGATGATTGGAGTATAGAATAGTTCTCATAGTACCCATATATAAAAAAAAGTTGAAATAAAATCGAATGTAAGACTTACATTTGATTTTTTACAAAGATAATAAGCCAAAAGGTTATTTTACCAGTGAATTTGTTAATTAAGAGGGAGATGGTAAATCCCGTTTTATTTTATAGCCAGGTACGAAACTCGGGTCAAATTTCATCGACATCCATAGAGTTTCAATGCCGAAAAAAAAAAATAAAAGAAACTATCAGTGGAACCAAGTGTAAATGATCGCTTGGGTAGTACAACACCAGGGCAACTCCATGCAGTGGATTTCGACCCGAGTTTCGTACCCGGCTATAAAATAAAATGGGATTTACCATCTCCCTCTTAATTTACATTTGATTTTATTTCCTTACTGAGTGTTTAATTTCCTTACTGAGTGTTCCTGATAAGATTTATGCATGCATACTTGAGAAAAAGTTAAGAAACATTGTGGAAGGGAGTTTGGAGAAGAATAAGCTGTGTTTGGGCCGATTGGAAGTTTGTAAGGATTAAAGTTTCACTTTAAGACAAATAGTTGAAAAATCATGGGATAATATGTATTTTAGTTTTGTATATCTGGAAAAGCATTTGACAGGGTGACGAGAGAAGCTGTTCACAACTACAGTTATAGGATGTAAATGGGACATTATATCAAGCAGTACATAGTCTGTATATGAGTTGTAAGTTAGCAGTTAGAATTGAAGTAGGTACAGATAGATGGTTTGGTGATAAATCAGGTGTGAGACAAAGGTGCACATTATCTCCACTTTTATTCATCTTCTATATGGATCACTTTATGAAGAAAAGTGGCATTAAACCTGATATCAAAATTGGAGATGTTGATCTCAATTCTTTACTTTATGCAGATGATGTTTTCGGGGTGCTTAAGGGTCAAAGCTGAATAACTGAGAGGAGACCTCCACATAGCCTTTAAAGGTATGAGGAGAACCGACCAGGGCTTCTGACCTAATGTCCAATCCTCACCTTCTCGTGGTGCACCCTGTTGGGTATCTACTGAATACTGAATGAACGAGGATGGGCTGGCAATTTGGGATTTAGCCAACCAAATTGTATTCTTATTGGCTTAAGCCAAAATACAAAATGATGATACAACATGGCAAATTTTCATGCTAGCTGGGGCGTCGCCCGGTTAAACAAGGCCCTTGTTGTTTTCGCCAGAGAACCAGGGCAAACAGCGAAAAGACAGCTACTGGAACAAATCTGAAAACACACCCCAAGTCAACATCACCAGAGTTAAAGATCGGTATTATCAACATAAGAAGCCTGAATGGAAAAGAAATGGAGCTAGCTGAGAAATTAGATAAGTACCAGATCGACATAATAGGGTTGACTGAAACAAAAAAGACAAAAACTGATGAGATCTTTCTGAGCAATAAATACAAAATGTTATATTCAGCAATGACAATCAAGGAAAAGAAGGAGTAGCCATAGTATTCAACACAAAATACGAGGCTAATCTTCTTGAATGTCAGGCATTCTCAAGTAGAGTGATGTGGGCAAATATCAGAATGGGGAATTGGACAATGAGACTTATTTGTGCCTATGGTCCCACAGAAGGTTCTACTAAGGTAGAAGTGGGGGAATTTTTTGATACTTTAGAGAAGGCAACTGACGCAATGAAAAAGGAAAAGTTGGTCCTTGTTGGGGATCTAAATAGCAGAGTAGGAAATGATTGTCAGACATACAAAAATATTTTGGGAAAATTTGGAGAAAAGAGCAAAGCTAATAATAATGGGAAATACCTGTTGGATTTCTGCTCAGGACATGAACTGGTTATTACTAACACCAAGTTCCAACATAAAAATGTTCACAAATTCACATGGAGAGAAGAGGCAAGAAATAAAAGTCTCGTTGACTATGTTACTGTTGATAGTGATGTTTTCTCCCTGGTACAGGACACCAGAGTGTAGTGTACAGAGGATTTGAAATTGCAAGTGATCACTATTTAGTCTTGAGCAGGATAAAATTGAATTTCCATATTGAAAATAATAACATGTAAGAAAGTTTTAAAGCAAATAAAAGTTGAGCAGCTCTCAGATGTGAACTGTAGACTAAAATACACAAAGATTATTGAAGAAAAAATGAAAGAGTTTCAGAACATGCACCAAACCTTGGAGATTCAGTGGCAAGCCATGAAGAAAACCCTGATTGATTCAACCAGAGAGACATGTGGTGAGGTCGTCTGCAAGGATGCAAAAATTAGAACTCCATGATGGACACAAAAAGTTAATGAGACAGTGAAGGAAAAGAAGAAAGCATATCAAAAGTTCCTGGCAAATAAGTCAGCTTCTGTTGTTAGAGAATACAGAAACAAATGTAAGAAACACTGTAAAACTAGCTAAACAAAAGTCATGGGAGGACTTTGGCAAGAACATAGAAAATATATATCAAGAAGGTGGCAAAATATTCTGGAGGTTGTTGAAGAAGTTTAGAAATGGAGGAAAGAGTGCTGTAAAAGGAGTTAGAGGTGATAAAGGTGACATGAAAACGGGAGAAAAAAATATCCTTGAAGTATGGAGTAATTGCTTCGAAAAATTGCTAAATGAAACAAGCAGTGATAGGACAGTGGTAAAAAACACTCAACAGGCATACAGTCAAGAATACATATCCATACTTGAAGTAGAAAAAAACCATCAAAGGCTTCAAATGTGGAAAGGCAGCAGGAGTAGATGATATTTGACCAGAAATGTTGAAGTATGGTGGTATAAAAGTCTTACAGTGGCTGCATTCCATAGTTTAGAAGGCCTGGACACAGGGACGAATTCTCGATGGTTGGAGTAGAGCTCTCATAGTACCCATATATAAAAAGGGAAATAAAACTGAATGTGAGAATTACAGAGGTATTTCCCTGCTGAGTGTTCCTGGTAAGATTTATGCAAGTATACTTGAAAAACGGTTGAGAACAATTGTGGAAGAAAAGCTGGGTTCAGGGCAAATAAAGTCTGTCAGGATCAGATCTTCACTTTACGACAAATAGTTGAGAAATCGTGGGAATATAACAAAGATCTGTGTTTAAGTTTTGTCGATCTGGAAAAGGCATATTACAAGGTGCCAAGAGAGAAGCTATTCAATACGCTACAGTTATATAGTGTCAAAGGGGCATTATATCAAGCCATATTTAGTCTTTATTTGAGTTGTAAGTCAGCAGTTAGAATTGAAGGAAGTACAGGAAGACGGTTTAATGTTAAATCTGGTGTTAGACAAGGATGTACATTATCCCCTTTGTTATTCATTATTTATATGGATCGCATTATGAAGGAAAGTGGTATTAAACATGATATCAAAATTGCAGATGTTAATGTCAGCTCTTTGCTTTATGTGGACGATGTTATACGTCTAAATAAATCTGCTTCAAGTCAGCAAGATTCTCTGACTAAATTGAATAACTGTTGTAATAGATATGGTATGAAGGTCAGCAATAAAAAGACAAAGACAATGAAAATAGGCAGAATCGTTGAAAATGGTAACTGCATTGTGAACGGAGAACCTGTGGAACAAGTAAAACATTTCACCTACTTAAGCATGATTTTTAGTGAAGATGGTAAATTAAATATGGAAATAGACAACAGAATCAAGAAAGCTGGTTTGGTAGGAAGTCAATTGAATAAATTCATATCGAATAAGAGAGAAATTAGTCGGAACACTAAATTAGCTGTATTGAAGACAGGTGTTCAAAGCAGTTTTAACTTATGGATATTCAAGCTGGGTCAGAAGTAAAACATTTGACCAAAGACTAGAGACCGCAGATATGAGAGTCCTGAGAAAGATTAGATGCATGAACAGATGGCATCAATGACAATATCATATTAAAAACGAGGAGATTAGGAAAGATCTTGACATTGTCAGCATCCTGGAATGCGTTATCAGAGCTAATCTCAGGTGGTAAGGTCACTTAAACAGAATGGGCGAGGAAAGATTAGCAAAACAAGTGTTCTCTGCCAGGTTAGCAGGAAAACGACCCAGAGGAAGACCAAGATATTTGGTTGGATTGATACGGTAGAAAGTGCCTTAGACGATAAAAATATAAGATCTGATAATGTTGGAGTCTTGACAAGTAACAGACTGATTTGGAGGAAAATTGTAGATAGGAACTTAGTAATGATGTAAATTTTCCATGTAGTATTGTCTACATCCCTTGAGGGTACAGGAATTTGATGATGATGAGGAGGAGATGTTGTTTTCATCTTAAATAAATCCACTGCAAGTCTGCAGGTTTGCTTCACTAAATTGAATAGCCTCTGTAATAAATTTGGTATAAAAATATCAGTAACAAGAAGGCAAAGACAATGAAAATAGACAGTAAACTGGATGTATGCAAGGCAGTTTTCAAACCAATTTTAACATCTTGAACCGAGACCTGGATTAGGGATAAAGCACTTCATCAGAGACTGAAGATCACAGATTTGATAGTTCTGAGAAAGACTGTGGGAGTGAACAGATGGCATCACTGGCAATATCATATTATAAACAAGGATATTAGCAAAAAACTTTATTTTTTTGCATACAGGAATGTGTTAGTCTGTTAATTTCAGATGGTATGATCACTTAAAATGAGTGGGAAAGGAAAGTTTAGAAAAACAAGTGTTTTTTTTACAGGATGGCAGAAAAAAGAGCTTGAGTAAGACCAGGATCTATTTGGCTGGATACAGTAAGATGTGCTTTAGAATACAGAAATATAAGATCTTATAACATTGGCATCTTGACTGATAACAGATTAATTTGAAGAAAAATTGTTGATAGGAAGTTAACAATGATGTAACTTATTCATGTATTACTATCATAATAGTCTGTACAGTCCCTGAAGGTACATATCAGGATTTTTAATGATGATGATAATATCACATACATCAGGATTTGGAACATCAAACTTCCTCACAGAAAATGCACGATAGTCCTAAGGATAATGTGTTTTGTACTGCAACCTCTCAGAAAAGTAGAAGTCTTCCTTCTTCTTCTTTATGGAGGTGATTCATTTCATTGTCATTTCATTTCATAATTATTTTCTATGAATGATTTGCAATTCCAATAAATTGGAATTGCAAATCATTCAGCGTTTTTGATTATTCTAATTTTTTGATTTGAAGGTGTATGTAAATAGATATTAATATCAGGTTAAATTAGTATTTCCCAACCTTTATCAGTAATCACCCCTGAAAGGAGTTTTTTTTTTTTTTTCCAATTGCCCTCTAATGGTATGTTAAATATGTTAGAGAATGACATACTCTTCAAGGCTAATGATTTTCTCATTTCTGCTGGAAAATGTATATGACCTGTGGTAATGAAAAATCAGTATATGCATTTTTGAAAATTATGGAGACAATTACCGTGTTTGAATAAAAAACTTTAGTTTAATATAACTAAAATCTACAATTCGACGTTTCGACCTTTATGTCAAGGTCATCTTCTGGAGTGTACAAATATACACAAGAAACGAGCTATACTACAATCAAACTGGTTCGTTAAAGACACTGACCAACCGCTACCACAATTGTTGGCCTGACCTCTGGTGGGAAAAAAATTAAAATAAAAAATAAAAAATTATACATCAACGCTAGAGTCCTATTATTTGTGTTGTCTACTACAGGGTGTTCGGGATAAATTTGACATATTTATAATTAATTATATTTTTCCGTAAGTTACATGTATTAACACACACTTCTCTTCATTTAAAAGTTTGGACCCTTCTTCATTCATATACAAGATGTCAGAAAGGATGGATAGCTGGAACCCACCATGGAAGAGAATAACTTGTATCATGATGATTCGTGCCTGCCATCAAAATAAGGATATTACGACTGCTGCCCAATGCTCCCTGAATACAGTAAAAACAATCAGGCATGAACTAGAGACCTGCAATGGTGACTACGAGGATGTAACAAGAAGAAAGATCCCTAGCAGACGATCTGATTGCGTTCGTACAGCAGAATTCCTCGCAAATCTGCAGGAACAGGTATTGAAGAACCCTGGCATTGGAATTCGGGCTTTGTTCGTGGAGTTGCTAACTGTAGTCAAGCCCTGGATAACAAGGGTAGCCAATGGTAGGCCGTATGTATGGCAGCAGGATTCGGCCCCTTGCCACACCTCTGGGAAAAGTCAAAAATGGTTGTCTGAAAATTTCTACGACTTCACCAGTCCAAAGGTTTGGCCTCCAAACTCCCCAGACCTTAACCCCATGGATTATTTTGTATGGGGCGCAGTTGAAAAAGACACCAATCGCACTTCCAGTAATACAAAAGCCCAGTTAATGGATAAAATTAAAACAGTTTTTGCGGCCCTTCCCAGGGAGACTGTAGCATCAGCTTGTTCGAGGTTCCGAAGCAGAATTGAAGCTGTGATCGATGCTAATGGTGGTTATTTTGAGTAAATCTTGTTGATAGTATTGTAATTAACTCTGCCTGTAATGTTTTTTTGTCAATTCATTAAATTTAATAGATACAAAGAAGATTTTCTTTTTCCTTACGAAACTGTCAAATTTATCCCGAACACCCTGTATATACATATATTAACATTATTCCAGCCAGTTGGAGTGGAATGGTTTCTAATACTAGCGGATTGGCTAGAGTCCTGACTTATGTTGAATCTTTCATATTAGGTTGGCTGAATGTGTGCCATCCAGATCCTTGGAATTTTCATACCATCTTTGTTATTGATATTTGGGTGGTTTATCAGGATTTCACAGGATTCCTTAAATTTTCTTTCGTACCAGGTTTTTGTGCGGTGTAAGGAGCAGGTGCTTTTCCAGTTGATTTGGTGTAAGGTGTTAAGTGCGTGGTCTGAGAGGCCTGCTTCACCATAATGGTTATATTTAATGTGTCTAATGTGTTCTTTCTTGCGTATAGGGATTGTCCGTCCTGTTTCACCAATGTACGGTAAGTTACAGGTGCAGCGAATGCAATAGACTCCAGGATGTGCTAATGGGAGGAGAGGATCCTTAGAGGAGCTGAATATGGTTTTAAGTTTAGTGGGTGGTTTAAAGGTGGCATTGAGGTTATAATGTTGTAGGATTCTGTTGATTTTTTCTGATAACCCTTTAATGTATGGGATGGCTATGGTTTTACTGTGATCTAGATTCATTTTTGTTGTGGTTTTATAGAGTATTTTATTGACAGTAATTTTGTTATAGCCATTATTTATGAATGTGTCACTAATGATTTTTAGTTCTTGTTTCAGGGCTTGCTGGTTAGAGCAAATAGTTGTGGCTCTGTTTTTAAGGGTGTTAATGACTCCATATTTTTGTGCTGTGTGGTGGTATGAATTCGCATGTATGTATTGGCCCATGTGTGTCGGTTTTCGGTAGACCGTGAAGGATAGACTGCCTGAAGGAAGGCGTGTAACTAGTGTGTCTAGGAATGGGAGCGAATTTTGGTTTTTGATTTCGAGGGTAAATTGTATGCGTTCGCGTTGTTTGTTTAGGTGGCTGAGGAATGTGTTTAGCGTTTGTCGCCCGTGCGGCCAGATCGCGAACACGTCGTCGACGTATCTGAGCCAGACTGTCGGTCGTAGCGTGGCGGAATCAAGAGCCCTTTGCTCAAAGGTTTCCATGTAGAAGTTAGCGATTGGGGGGGGGGGATAATGGTGAGCCCATGGCTGTACCTTCCTTTTGTAGGTAGAATTTGTTTTGCCACACGAAGTAACTGGACTTTAGTACGTGGGCAAAGAGGGCCGTAATGTTGGGCGGAAATTTGTTCTGTAGTAGGAGAATTGTGTCATTGATGGGGACATTAGTGAAAAGGGCAGAAACGTCAAAACTGACTAATAAGTCGTCTTTGTCAAGTGTTATGTTTTTGATTTTGTTTATGAAGTGTTGTGTGTTTTTTATGTAGGAGGGGGAATGACCTACCAACTCCTTGAGTGTTGCCGCTAATTTCTTGGCTAGGTGGTAATTGGGACTGTCTATTCCTTCCACGATTGGTCGAAGGGGCACATTTTGTTTGTGTATTTTCGGAACCCCATATATTCTGGGGGGTCGGGCGTAGTGGGGTTTGAGTTTTTTAACCGTGTCTGGTGGCCAAGAAGTGACGGACTTTAGTAGTTTTTCTGTTTTATCCTTTATCCTTTTTGTTGGGTTATAATTTACCATTTTATATGTGTTGTTATCGACTATTAGTTGGTTCATTTGCAGTATGTATGTTGACCTGTCAAGGACAACAGTGGCACTGCCTATATCTGCTTTCGTTATTATTATGTTTTGTTTGACTTTTAATGATTTAATTGCTGCTAATTCTGTTTTAGTCAGGTTGTTCTGTATGGTTTTCTTGGTATTTAGGACATTACGTTTCTAGTCGTATTTTATCTGCTATATTGTTAGGTAGGGATCTGATGCCTCTTTCAATGTGGTAGATAAAATCCAATTTGTTTACCTTTTTCGGTGCTATCGCGTAGTTCAGTCCTTTATTCAGTAACGTAAGTTTGCCGTTGTTCAGGGTGTGGCTTGATAGGTTAATCACATGGTTCTTGCTTGTCGGTGGTTGGTTGCTCCTTGTCTCCCTTGTTTGTTGTTCATTGTTGTTTCTCGGGGAAGAAGTCCCCTGATTGGATGGATTCCTGTGATTGGCCGCCATATTTTGCCGTTGTTTCAAACTGTGGAATTTTTTCTTGAGTTTTTCTTTATTCTTTTCCAGGCTATGCTTGGCCGAATTGTCAGTAATTCTTTCAAGTGTTTGTAGAATGTCTGAAGTAACATAGTTCGATAGTTCTGATTGTAATTTAGAAACCAGATTTTGTGTTGTAGCTAGGTTTTGGCGGGCTGTTTGAATCTGTTCTCTAAGCATTGCTTTTTCTGTGCAGTCATAGATACGGAGTGCCTTAGCGGACGTAAATTTCTTTTTTAGCCTGATGCAGATCGAATAAGGTTATTGTCTCTGCATCTTTTTAAAAAGGCCAGCCGATCAGTATATCTTTATGCAGTATAATCAGTATATCTTTATGCAGTTTATTTATTTATGCATATGACTTTGTGAAACTGGCAAGTGAATTGTACAATCACAATATCCAGAAACAAATGATGAAAATCTTAACATGTAAAAGTTCATTACATAAAAGGCACAAATTGCTTTCCAAGTCTTCCTGTTTTTTGAAAAAAGCAAAAGTAATTACAACTACAGATCAATGTCCAGTCTGGAAAGCCAATCCAAGGCCTCATCTGTCACCTAGTGAATGTCCTGTAGGCCACCACCATGAAATTAGTGCCTGGGCAGTCGTACACAATATGAGTAATCGTCTGAGCCATGGGAGAACAATCACAATGGGGCTGTTAGACCACCCTTATTGTGATTGTTCTCCCATGGCTCAGTCAACAGGATCAGAACTAATCAGAATAGATGTGGCTATATAGTAGGTAGCCACATCTATTCTGATTAGTTCTGATCCTGTTGATTGATGACCAAATCTTCCTAGGAAGAGCAAAACCAGGCTGCAGAGCACAGGGATCTTCTACCAGGAAGTCGTTTGTTGGGAGATTGTTGGACTAGTATTCTCTCCATGTGTCAGGTGTTGATGGCAGGGTAGCTGAAGAGAGTTCGTCCATGGACCAGAGAGGCTTTCTAGATTTTAAGCAAAGACCAGGTGGAGTTATGAGAGTCTGGTGCAGGGGCAGGAGTGGGTTGCTCATTGCTTTATTAAATTTTTTAATTGAGGCTTGTCTTCTCCATATGTTTGGTGGAGCAATGTTAGATAGGACAGTCATCCAGGAGACAGGGTTGCTTCTCACTGTTCGACTAATTGTGCACATGGTAGAGTTTAGCTGGGTGTCTATAATGTTAGTGTGTGCACTTCTTTCCTAGACAGGGGGCACAATATTCTGCTGCAGACGACCTTAGGACTTCTGCACCACAACCTCAGGTTGTTCCAGCAAGCCCTGAAATGATATTGTTTCTCGTTTTAATTTTGTTGGATAGGTTGGTGATGTGCCCTTTTTATAGGTTAGGCTTCTGTCCAGGCTCACTCCAAGGTATTTCGGGTGAGGCTCGTGTTGTACCATTTTTTTCACAGAAAGAAAGGTTGAAGTGTCGATTCGTCTCAGCATTGTTCAGGTGAATTACTGTGGACACAGTTTTTGTTGGATATTGCTTCAAGTACCACTGCTTGAAGTACTCTTCCAGGATGTTAAGGTCTGTGTTCAAGATTGATTCCAGGAGGTAGATTGACGTAGGATCTATAACACATTGTCTATGAATAATACCATAAAAGCATGTCTCAGAAGGATGATTATTATTTATTCATGATTTTTAAAAATTAAGTGTATATTTCCTTATATGGCCATTATCTTTCAGTTGGCAGTGTTACATTACTGGCTGCCATGATTCCTACTATTTTTTTTTTTTTTTTCCACCAAAAATTAATTTATGCCAAGAGGGATATCATCCCATTGAAAAACACTGGGTTAAGTAAAGCACATTAAAATCATTATTAATTTTTATGATTTGATTAATGCTTAGTGTGTGTGTGTGTGTGTGTGTGTGTGTGTGTGTGTGTGTGTGTGTGTGTGTGTGTGTGTGTGTGTGTGTGTGTGTGAAGAAGATGATCAAATATAATTTTACTGAAGAAAGAAAAGAATATATACCAGAATAATATCTAAATTTTTATTTTTGGTTAAAATTATGATGCTAGCCTGCTTTCCAATATAATGAAGGCATAAACAAAACCATGGGACCAGTAGGTAGTGCATTGTGGCTTCACCAGGCATGAAATCACTCTGACAATCAACATCCCACCCAGCAGAAAACAAGAAACCAATGCGCCACAATGCAGAAGAATAGAAACAATTATATAGCTTTTTTTTTCTACTGAAGTTGCTTCAAGTTATTTTTTTACATGTTTTTAGTGGTTTCTTGAATCAGATTTGTAGTAATATTATTTTTATTGTGTTCTTGTTTGTTGCGGTGTATTTATTTTGATGGATTTTTCTTTTTTCTACAGTTTATGTCTGTGCATTATTAGGAAATGGATCCTTTCCTTCATGGTTACACAGTAATCAGAATTCATTATAAAAATTATGGAAACAACTACTGTGTTAAAGTAAAACTTCAGTTTAATATAAACCAAAATAATCTCAATGCTTCGATCTTCACATTAAGGTCATCATCTGGAGTATACACACAGGCAGACAGACACACACACACAAACAAACAAATAAAAAAAGAAACAAGCTAAACTACAATCTACAGGTATGTTAAAGTTATATTGCTTTGGTTAATCATTAAAACTACTAACCTGATCTCTGGTGAAAAAAAAAAAAAACCCTTACTACATCAACAGTAGAGTCCTGTTATTATTATTATCTATTTAACTACAAAAAATAAATTAAGCTAGAGAGCAACATACTCTCACATAATTACTCGTATACACATAAACACATAAATTACTAATAACACATAATATAATAAACTCGTATCTCACATAATTAAGTACACACACAAATTAGTATTAATAATGGCCAGTAAGAGGCCTGAAATTATTGTTTAAGTTCTAAAGTCAGGGCTCTTGCTGGAAAACTTGAAGAACTAAGTGGGCTGAATGTGTGCCATCCAAATTCTTGGGATTTTTATGCTGCCATTATTATTAAGATTAGGATGGTTGATCAAAATTTCACAGGCTTCTTTAAATTTGCATTCATACCAGGCTTTTGTATGATGTAAAGAGCAGAATTCCAATCAGTTTGGTGTAGAGTGTTAAGAGTGTGATCTGAGAGGCCTGCTTCACCAAAATTGTACATCAATTCCTATCTGTAAAAAAAGAAAACAAAGGACACAAAATTTAATTGAAGCAACTTCAATTAAATTTTGTTTTGTTACATAAAAGTGAAATGTGAATGAAAAGAAGAATATAACTTCTTTTCAAGTAATACTATCCAGTCCAGTGGGTAAACTTACTTCAGTTAGTATTCTTAATGTGTGTGTGTGGGGGGGGGGGGATTTGCTAGGATTCAATTTATTTCTGCATATTATTGTCATCAAAGATTCAAGCACTGAAAGTAGTAGGGGAAAAAAAAATTTTAAGTCATTACAAAAGTAACTGAGATGGAAAAAAGAAAATTGGTTGTTGGAATCCTAAATCTACGGAAATGTTCAGGTTAAATTTAGAGAAAGCCAGAGCTAACAATAAAGATAAGCAACTGCAGGATTTCTGCTCTTGGCATGAACTAGTTATGGTTAACACCATGTTCCAGCTAAAAGTTGTTCATATATATATATTTGCAAAGAAACATACGAAAAACAGGGAAAAGTGCATATATGAACTTGCAGATGATTTGAAATAAAAAGCAATTGCTATCTAGTTCTGTACATTTTGAAAATGAATATCACAATGAAAATGCAGATTTTTAAAAAAGTTTTAAAAAGAATCAAAGGTGATCGATCAGCTTGAAGATGTAAGCTGCAAACAAAAGTTCTCCAACTATTATTGATAGTAAAAAAAAAAAAAAGTGAAACAGTTTGAAAACAAGAAAAAATTTATTTTTTTGCATTTGAAATGCAAGAAAATAAATCATATCGAATGTTCCTGGCTAGTAAACTAAAATGTTTCCCTAGAGAAAACAGACAAAAATGTAAGAAAGTTGCTTTACAAGTAAAAGTCATTCAACACAGATCAGTGGATGACTTTTCAAGTAATATGGAAAATGTAATGTTAGGAAGGCAGCAAAATGTAGTCCACTATTGAAAAGAAAAACTTTTAAATAGTGTAGGGTGTGGGGACCACAAAAGAAATCCAGAATGGTGAAAATATGATATGCTGGATATTTACATTAATTACTTTGAAAAATTAACAGTAATCAATCTGGGAGAAATAGAGGAAGAAAAAGCCATTAGCAGCCAGAAATGTGAAATGGCAGCTATAAATATGATTTGATCATGAATATTAGATATTTTTGTTTCACAGTGGCTATACTTCATAATTCAGAAAGTCAAATTCCAAATGATTAAATAGTAGGGCTATTGCACCCATCTATGAAGAGAAGTAAAGCAATGTAAGAATTATAGAGGAATGATGTAATTATATAATAATTACATTATTATAAGTCCTATAAAGAAATTCCTCTACAATTGTGAAAGCGACTAAGAAAAATATTCTTTAAAGGCAAATTATGGGAAGAATTAGTCAGATTTATCCCAAAGAGATTTTTTGTTTAAAAAAATACAAAGGCAGCTGTAAAGTAATGTGAATAAAAACTGCTTTTGAATAAAAGCTATTTTTACCTTATAGAAATAAAGTATTTAGATGTACATATTAGATATTATTAGTTACCCAACCTGTCTTCTATATCTACCTTAATTCTGTATATGTTATTTCAACTTTGAACCCAGATCTGCTCTGCAGCAGATCTCCTCACCTATGTCATCCACCTTTTGACATGTGCCTGTCATGGTACAGTTTGGAGTAACTTGTGCATTTTCACTTGTATATTAGATAGTACTTAATAAATCAGTTAATCTTCCTTAACTTTTTTAATTATATATATATATATAATTTTTTTTTTAATAAGTTAGGAATTTTATTAACCTTTTTTAGTTATCTTACATTAACTACTTAGGTGACGCCTTTTGAAATTGTCAGTTATTGTTTAATTAGCTTTATACATGTAATGAAGATGCCTGTGATACTCAAGCGAAAATTCTACTAATAAATAATATTTTACGTGAGTTATTTCTGTTATTATATTAGTGTAGATGTTCGAGTTTTTAGTGTTTTAGAACATATTTTTGTTAAGATATTGCTATAAGAAAAAATTGCTAAACACTGTGTAAAACTAAGCTAGACAAAAGTCATGGGAAGACTTTGGTAAGAACATAGAAAATAAATATCAAGAAGGTGGCAAGATATTCTGAAGGTTGTTGAAGAAGCTCAGAAATTGAGGAAATGATGCTGTAAAAGGAAGTACAGATGATAAAGGTGACATGAAAACGGGAGAAAAAGATATCCTTGAAGTATGGAGTAATTACTTCGAAAAATTGCTAAATGAAACAATCAGTGACAGCACAGTGGTAAAGAACACTGACCAGGCAAGCAATCAAGAATATATACATCCATACTTGAAGTAGAAAAAGCCATCAAAAGCCTGAAATGTGGAAGGCAGGTGGAGTAGATGATATTCGACCAGAAATGCTCAAGTATAGAAGTCTTACAGTGGCTGCACTGTATAGTTTAGAAGGCCTGGACAGAGGGACAAATTTCAGATGATTGGAGTAGAGCCCTCATAGTACTCATGTATAAAAAAGGGAAATAAAACTGATTGTGATAATTACAGAGGTATTTGTCTACTGAGTGTTCCTGGTAAGATTTATAAAAGTATACTTGAGAAAGTTGAGAAGGATTATGGAAGGGAAGCTTGGTAAAGCTGGATTCAGGCCAAATACAGGCTGTCAGGATCAGATTTTCACTTATGACATATCATGGGAATATAACAATGTTCTGTATTTAAGTTTTGTCAATCTAGAAAAGGCATATGACAAGGTGCCAAGAGAGAAGCTATTCAAAACGCTACAGTTATATGGTGTCAATGGGGCATTATATCAAGCAGTACTTTGTCTTTATTTGAGTTATAAGTCAGCAGTTAAAATTGAAGGAAGTACAGGAAGATGGTTTAATGTTAAATCTGGTGTCAGACAAGGATGTACATTATCCCCTCTGTTATTCATTATCTATATGGATCACATTATGAAGGAAAGATATCAAATTAGGAGATGTTAATGTCAGCTCTTTGCTTTATGCAGATGTTATTATACTTCTAAATAAATCTGCTACAAGTTTTCAAGATTCCCTGACTAAATTGAATAACTTGTAATAGATATGGTATGAAGGTTAGCAATAACAAGACAAAGACAATGAAAATAGTCTTAAGAATTGAAAATATCAACTGCATTGTGAATGGAGAACCTATAAAACAAGTAAAACATTTCAGCTACTTAGGCACGATTTTTAGTGAAGGTGGTAAATTAAATATGGAAAAAGACAACAGAATCAACAAAGCTGGTATGTTAGGAGTCAACTGAATAAATTTATATAGAATAAGAGAGAAATTAGTTGGAACACTAAATTAGCTGTATACAAGACAGTGTTCAAACCAATTTTAACTTATGGATCTGAGATCCATAAGTTAAAATGGAAAACACTTGACCAAAGACTAGAGACTGCAGATATGAGAGTTTAGGGGCATGAACAAATGGCATCAATGGCAATATCATATTAAAAACAAGGATAATAGGAAAGAACTTGACATTGCTAGCATCCAGGAATGTGTTAGCATAGCTAATCTCAGGTGGTATGGTCACTTAAACAGAATGGGAGAGGGAAGATTAGCAAAACAAGTGTTCTCTGCCAGGTTGGCAGAAAACGACCCAGAGGAAGACCCAGATATAGGTGGATTGATACGGTAAAAAGTGCCTTAGACGATAGAAATATAAGATCTGACAATGTTGGAGCCTTGATAGGTAACAGATTGATTTGGAAGAAAATTGTAGATAGAAAGTTAATAATGATGTAAATTTTGCATGTAGTACTATCATATCCTGTACATCCTTTTAGGGTATATGCCAGGAATTTGATGATGATTACTATAATAAATATAGTTCAAAATGGCACCAAAAATGCAAGAAGCGTAACGCTAAGAAAAGCAGCAAAGTCAAGAACAAGAATGCTTGCTTTGCTAAGGAAGTTATTGAAAATGAATTAACCTCCAAAATAGTAAAATTAAAGTAGATTATGAGACGATGCAGGATTTACAGAAAGTTGAGAGGCATTTGAATGACATAGAGAGGAAAAGAAAATTAAGCAGCAGAATTAGAAACAACAAAGCACTGAATCAGGTAAGTCAGTAAGTGAAAATCAGTAAGTAACATTGTTTGTAAAAAGAAGGATGTTATTTGGTATGGCGATTCTATCATGAAACATGATGTTGATGAGCGGATTATAACATGAAGTTTTCCAGGAGCTAAAATTGAAAATATAGCAAATGCATGCAAGCAATTCAAAAACAGAAAAAGAAAAGTAAACTAGATCGTAATTGTAGTAGGTAGTAATGACTTAACTACTAATAATTTCAGTATGAAAGAGGACATGAAAGCATTGTTGGAAGAGGTAAGATTGAGAAAGTGAAAATAGTAAGTTTATTACCTCGATATGATAAAAATGAATTAAGAAGAAGGGCTATGATGGCAAATGATTCAATGCACAGGCTATGTAGAAGAAATGGGTGCAAGTTTTGGATGTGTGGAGTGAGTTTGAGGGAAGATTAGATTTGTATAACAGGAACAGCCTACACCAGAATGCATTTGGTATCAGGAATCTTGAAAAACTAATAACTGGTATGAGACCTAACACAGAGAATAAGGGAAAATAAATTATAATGGGGAGAATAGGTGTGAGAGAGACAATGTTATATAATTGTGCAAATGGCTGGAATGGGCATTATTATGAAAATGGTTATGAGGAGAGAATGATTTCGACTTTGTGTTCATCTAGTTTTTTACATATCAAACATGCACAAAGATGTCTACATGTATAAGGTATTAGAGAAGAATAGGGATGTGCAAGTTTGTATCAAGCTATCTGCCTGATATAGTTGTCCAACTGTATCAGGCAGATAGCTTATTATGTCTATATACAAATGCTGGGAGTATCAGAAACAAAGGGGTCTGGTTTGTATGTTGGGACCTCAGATTGTAGGCATTAGTAAGACCTGGCTCAGAATCAGACATATTAACTGGCATCGAGTGTAAAGGGTACAATATTTTTCAGAAGGATAGACAGGATAGGAGAGGAGGGGCATGCTGCTAATAATATTAGATGACTTGAATCTGGTTAGTGTTGAGAACTATGATTGTAGTACTAGTGACATTATTTCATGTGGCAATGAATTTGAAGTCATCTGGTGGGAGGTGGAATCTAACAAAATCAATTACATAGCGGAGTATTATTCTTGTGGATAAACTAATACATTGGTAATACATAACTGTCAGATTTTAGGGAACAACAACGTACACTAGAATATTAATTAAAAACTTTAATTAATACTTCCTATATTTCTGTAATGTTACATTACCATCTTCAGGGATCGCAAAATAATGATATGTACATGCAGACACTAACACTAAGCAAATATTGCTGAAGAAAACAACTGAAGTCGGTCCTAAAGGTGCCCCGTAGTGGGCTAAATTGGGTTGTCTTGGCTGTTGGGCTTGATGTTCTTAGAATGCAAGTTTCTCATATTTGGGGCTGTCTCATGCATCCAAATTTGTTAAGGT
Organism: Typopeltis vanoorti; assembly: GCF_054136105.1. Taxonomy (NCBI): domain Eukaryota; kingdom Metazoa; phylum Arthropoda; class Arachnida; order Uropygi; family Thelyphonidae; genus Typopeltis; species Typopeltis vanoorti. Next base: position 46,854,733 of record NC_143565.1, on the reverse strand, counting down.
TTGGGGATGGTTGTTACAGACATGATGGATCAGTTGCTAGAAATGCATCACCAAATAGAGATGATGGGCATGAAAAGATTAATCATAATGGGGGACTTTGTTTATTATCCAAACATTGATTGGGTAATAGTAAAATCTCATGAGAAGAATGAAACTGAATTTGAACTGTTGCAGGACAACTTCCTCAAGTAACATGTGATAGAAGGAACTCGAGGTCAAAGAGTGTTAGATTTGATTATAGTGTCAGAGAGTGTTTCACTTAAAGACATAACTATTCTGCTTCCAGTTGGTGACAGTGATCATGTAGTACTCACTTGGAAGTGACTAAGTTAATGAATGTTCCATTCAGAAAAGGCTACATGCTGAACTAAAAAGCAAGAAATTATGACCAGCTGAGAAGCATACTGAGTTCAGTGGAATGGTATTGGTTGCTAGATGGGAAGAATATTGACAGTGCATGGGAAACATTTAAAAAATGCTTAAATTAAGCAATATCAGAATTTGTCCCAAAATGAATGTGTAATCTTATTAAGCAAGAGATTCGTAACAAACGGATGATATGGAAGGAATACCATCAGCATAAGGATGATGTCTGTTATGAAAATTATAATCAGCAGGCCAGAAGAGTAACAACTGTTGTACAGAAAGCTAAGCCTGAGTGTGAAAAGGAACTGGCTCTGCAAGCTAAAGACAACCCACGAGAATTCTAACAATGTGCTGCAAGTAAAAGAAAGAATGAATATGAAAGAATAACTCTTCTGAATGCAGATGGTGTGAGGGTGACAGATGCAGAAGAGGTTGTTCAACTAATGAGTGCCCATTTTGCTAAAAGCTATCAACCTGGTGTATGGAACACTGAATTCACTGCTAACTCTTCAGAAGAAACTCAGGTGTATGAAGAGGAGGTATTAGAACTTTTGCACGAATCGAATAAGAATTCAGCAATAGGGACTGATGGGATATCAGCATGGGTGTTCAGCTGAACTGGCTGTTCCTTTGACCAGGCTATAATTTTAGTCTCAGAACAGGGAAGATTTCACAGGAGTGGAAAGAATGTATGGTAATCTCATTGCACAATGGTGGTGCAAAGACCAGTGTATCCAACTATCTACCAATCAGTATCTCAGAAGTGGTGGTAAAGATTTTGGAAGAGTTGGTTAGGGCTCACATTCAGAAGTGGGTTGACAGAGAATCTCTATTTTGCAATGAATAACATGGGTTTACTAAAGAAAGGTCATGTTTTAGCAACTTGCTCACATTCTATAATAATGTTACCATTGAACTAGACAAGCGAATTGGTTGCACCATGATACTTTTGGAGTTTGCATAAAGTGATGTACAGGGGATGTGAGTCTTCAAGATTTAAGATAAACAGTGGTGTAACACAAGGATCAGTTCTTGGTCCACTGTTCTTCAATCTGTACATTAATGATACTATGAAAGATTTGATAGGGTAATCAGATGTGGCTGATATGCAGTACTTGCAGAGTGATTTGAATAGGCTGGAATTTTGGCCTGAGAAAATGGATGTCAGTAAATGTAAAGTCTTGACTTTGGAGTGATTAGATAACCAATGTTGTATTCTATTGGTAGGATTATGCTCGAAGAAACTGATCAGGTTAGGGATCTTGGAGTGTTAGTAGATAGGAAGTTGAAGTTCAGGGGCCATGTAGCAAAGATTGCAAATACAACTCAAAAAGATAATTGCAATGCTAAAATGAACTTTAACATGTAAAGATAAGGGTGTCATTTTTTCCTCTTTAGAAGGCCTTGATAAGAAATCACCAGTTTCTTTCATAGGATGGTGCGTAATTGGAATGGATTGCTATTGGATTTAGTATGTGCAAGCAGTGTGAATGAATTCTAGAATAAGTATGATATGTGGTGTGTGTGTAGTATGTGGCCTCCCTCAATGAGTCCCTGACTCCTTGGAGGTCTCGCTTAATAATAATAAATTGACCTATTATGGTCAAACTAGAAGACTGCTATTTTGAAGAACACAAAAAATATATCTGCCACCACAACTATGGTCACTGAGGTCTAGTTGGCTTCTATCTCAGACAAGGTGTTGTCTGAGACACACAGAATGTTGCATAGAATCAAATGGGGGGGAAAAAAAAATACTATGCATTTCACTGCAGCAAATACATTTTATAAAAATTTAGCAGCAGATTTTAAAGAAACCAACCAAATCTTATTAAATATGTTAGTATGAAACTTCCCAAGATGTTGAAAATAGTAATTCTTAGACCTCTAACCTAACACTAAAGTCTACTTACCAGTACCCACAGAGAGCACTCCTCTTAGGAGTTTAGTCTTATGGCCTAATATCTTCCACTTATTTTTTATGTTTATTTCTTTCATTGTGCTGTTTTTACTCCATTAAAATTTATAACATGAGAAAAAAACAGTTAGTACTTACAAAAAACTATTCATAGTGCTGTCGTTCACAATTATTCATTTGTTAACTCTTTTCACCACAGAGCATGAAGTAATTTTGTGCAAGCATGAACAATTTTGCTTTAAGTTGCTCAATTGTCCAGAGTTTGTGAGCATATCTCACATTCTTTGGTTTTTCCAGAGACAAAACTTTAGTGGAGTAAGATCTAGTAATTGGGTATATTACTGAACTTGTCCATGTTCGAAATGTTCATTCAACCAATTGCACACAGATGACAACTCTAAAGATTTGGTGCCCCATCATGCTGGAACCATGTTTTGTAAGTATTTATTCAGCCAGTTAGCCACAGCTGTAAGAAATTCATTGTTCAGCATATTCACATAACTCCCTCACCTATCACTGTTTGGTCAAAAAAGAACATGCTCACAAGGCCGCATCATAAATCCCAAACCAAATGATGACATCAAGTGTTAACTTCCTCTTCAGTTTCTATATGCAGATTTTCACTTGCCCAATAAATCGCTTTTTTTTTTCTAAAAATTGTTCAAATTCCTACTCATCATGAGGATAATATGGTTTCAAGTTGAGCTTTTGAAAGCATCCTCTAAATGGATATATATATATATATCCATTTAGATAAGTCGAGGGATGACTGTATATATATATATATATATATATATATATATATATATATATATATATATATATATATACAGTCATCCCTCGATTACGTTGGGGTTCCATTCCATCTTGCAGGACTTAAGTTTGGACATAAGTCGATACATTAAATCAACAGAGTTATAGGATTTAGGGACTTAACAGTAATAAGTATACAGCAAACCCTTGATTTAACGGACTAATAGAGACTAAGGGATGTCCGTTAAATCGCGAATTTTTTAAAATAAAAATATCTGACATTATACTGCAATTTTATCAATATTAGCACTGTGATAACAAAAAAATTGTTTTACACACACTTTTAGATAAGTTAATGTGAAGTTAATGTTCGATGTTGAGGCGCTTGGTTTAGGTAATCTTGCTTTGAAAAAACTATTTTGAACTTTTGAATTCTGCTGGTTTTTTTTTATAGTTAACTCCCTAAAATTACAAAAATGTGTGTAATAAAACTGCCGCAGAAAGCCACGCCACGCGACAAAAGAACCAATTACAGTGCGATTGGTGTGATCACGTCCTAATCATTTGCCGATCATGTTTTATGACCGGTGACTCATTTATGTTGGCTAAATTCTACAATGCTTTTCCAACATATGATGACCTATTTGCCAAAATGTGTTAAAAATAACAGGAAATTAATAACAAAAAATAACCTGTTAATTTAATTATGAGCAAATCTTAGTTAAAAGCATTTTAAAATTAACAGGGTGTTAATTTTCATGACATACTGACCGGAAATTTTGTCCATTAAATCGAAGGTTTACTGTACTATCATTTTAATTTTTAAACCTTATTATAAAATTGTCTGATAGGGAAGGTAATGAAGATGTGATTATGGAGGAAAACAGAGGAGAATAATCACCCAAATCTTCCTCCATAATCACATCTTCATTATCTTCCCTATGTGAAGGACCAGGCTGCAGCTCTTCTAGTGTAACCGTTGTTTTTTTTTTTGATGAAAATGTCCAATGTGCTTTGCTTATTCCTCTTCTTCTTTTCATCATAAATTTGTTTATAGCAAGCAAACGCATCATGTACTTTCCTTTCTACCTCATGTTGGAGGCTTAATGGATTTTTTACAACACTCACAAAGAATTAAAATAGAATTTAATACTCCTATATTTCGTCCTAGTCACTAGGACATCTACGGGGATTACAAAATCAATTAATGTAACATATGCACAAATAACAAACAATACTAAGCCCAACCACGTGGGTGACACTAAAGTCCTATCTAGGTAGAGCGCCCTCTAAGGGCAGTAGTAGGTGGCCTGGAATGTAAGGTGGGAACTCTGGTGATGAGTGTTTCCCAAATCTTTGGAAGCTTAATGCAACCATATTTATTGAGATTTGGTTGGTTTTTGAGAGCTGCTGCTGCTTCTAAGAAAAGTCTCTCTTTCTTGAATTTGCTGTGGTGGAGCATGGTGGTTTTCTTCCGTGATACTCTGTGGGTGGTGTCCAAAGCATGGTCAGCCAAGCCTGAATGGCCATAGTTGTGTTTGAAGATGTAAGACTTGTGTTCCTCTAGACGGATGGATGCTGATCTGCCTGTCTGTCCAAAGTACGCCAGCTTACAGGAACAGGGTACTTTGTAAACTCCAGGCAGAGAGAGAGAGGAGGGAGCTGATCTTTCGTAGAACGGATAAGGGTAGCCAGTTTGCGGTGGGGCTTATATGCTGTGTGTAGATTGTACTGTTTTAGTATCTTGGCTATTTTTTCAGAAGTGCCACGGATGTAAGGTATGGTGATGGCATTTTTAAAATCTTGTTGACGAGAAGGAAGGGGAAAAAATAATCAACTCCTCCCCCATTCCCCTTCCTTCTCGTCAACAAGATTTTAAAAATGCCATCACCATACCTTACATCCGTGGCACTTCTGAAAAAATAGCCAAGATACTAAAACAGTACAATCTACACACAGCATATAAGCCCCACCGCAAACTGGCTACCCTTATCCGTTCTACGAAAGATCAGCTCCCTCCTCTCTCTCTGCCTGGAGTTTACAAAGTACCCTGTTCCTGTAAGCTGGCGTACTTTGGACAGACAGGCAGATCAGCATCCATCCGTCTAGAGGAACACAAGTCTTACATCTTCAAACACAACTATGGCCATTCAGGCTTGGCTGACCATGCTTTGGACACCACCCACAGAGTATCATGGAAGAAAACCACCATGCTCCACCACAGCAAATTCAAGAAAGAGAGACTTTTCTTAGAAGCAGCAGCAGCTCTCAAAAACCAACCAAATCTCAATAAATATGGTTGCATTAAGCTTCCAAAGATTTGGGAAACACTCATCACCAGAGTTCCCACCTTACATTCCAGGCCACCTACTACTGCCCTTAGAGGGCGCTCTACCTAGATAGGACTTTAGTGTCACCCACGTGGTTGGGCTTAGTATTGTTTGTTATTTGTGCATATGTTACATTAATTGATTTTGTAATCCCCGTAGATGTCCTAGTGACTAGGACGAAATATAGGAGTATTAAATTCTATTTTAATTCTTTGTGAGTGTTGTAAAAAAATCCATTAAGCCTCCAACATGATGTCCTCACAGCACTTAAGCCTCTACACACGTTTCCTTTCTACCAATAAGTAGTGTTCAACATTGGGGTCCATGTCTTCAACCATTTTGAGAACATCGCTAACTGCAGAGAACATTTCTGCAAGACCCTTCACTGTGAATTGTTTAACTACCTCTCCTTGTTTCTCGTTCTTTCTCTTCTGCAACCAGTTCGACCAATTCTTCATTGGCCAACTCTTCAGGAGCAATTTCTATGAGTTGAACTGTGTCGTCATCAATCACTTCGAGATTCAGATTGTTTGCTAGGCCCACTATTTCTTCACTCAATTTACAAAGGTGTTCATTTTTTTTTCAAAACTTCCAAAATCATGCAAAACCTTTTTAATGTCTTTCCATATGCCACTCATACATTGAGAGATCACTTCGACCCAAACCGCAGCAATATTTTAATAGCACGATAAATATTGACTGCTTTCCAGAATTTCATGAGAGTCTGATCGTTCCTTCAGTAGCAGAAATGGTTTGTGAAAAAGTTCTCCGTAGATAATAAGCCTTAAACACTACAAGAACTCCTCGATCCATTGCTTGGATCAATGAAGTAGTGTTTGGATGGAGAAAAATGACTTTGAACTTGGTGAAGATCACCGATGTAAGACAGATGACCTGGAGCATTATCTAGAATTAATAAAATTTTAAATTCTACATTTTCTTTCACACAATAGCTTTCCATTTCACTCGCATTACAGTTGATTAAGGCATCCGCAAACAATTTTTGAGTCATCCACAGCTTGTATCTCTTCTAATGAACTGTAAGAGTATGTTTCTTAATGTTTTTGAAGACCTATGGATTCTCACTGTGCCATATCACAAATGGTTTCAGTTTATATCTAGCTACACTACCCCCCCCCCCCCCAACAGAATTGTAATACAGTCTTTAAGAGCTTTGAAACCAGCCATAGATTTTAGGTTTTTATGGATGAATTGTCTGCTTGGGCATTTTTTCTAAATAATTTTATCCAATTTCTCCACCAACTCCTTGGCAGCCTTTTTCATCGGAACTTGCAGATTCACCATATATTTTCACATTATGCAATGCAAAACGCTGCTTAAATCTCATGAACCAACCGAAGAAGCGTTGAATTTGTAGTCGTAATCAGGTCTTGCTTTCTCTTTCAACATGTAAGAGACTTAGCCTTAGCAGTTATGGTCATAGTGCTAAGAGGTATGCGCTTTTGGTTCAGGTTTTCTATGCATGATGGAAGTAGCTTTTCCACTCACCAACAGGACCTTGTCATTGCCTAGTGAACAATCACTAGGTTAAAAAACCTGGTGATTCTTCACTAGGTTTTTTAACGGGGCATATAGGGGCCATGTTGCACAAAATATCAAGAAATATTTAACGATAAATACACAAATAACCTATTTTTTAAACACAAAATCAACAGAGGAATTGTTGAAGCCATGTGCCGAGGGAGGTTGCCACTGAATCCGCTGTTGCCACTGCATTGTTGCTAAATAGAAACTTTTTTACTTTATGCTCGCTTGTGTCTTGTTCGAAAGTAGTCGAAAATGTTATTTATTCCATATGGGATCACGGACGTATATCTTCGAATGAACGTAACTCGAACAGACGTAAGTCGAGGGATGACTGTATATATATATATATTTACTTCAGCACAGATGGACCTTGGTCTTCCAGATCTTACTATGTCTTAAGTGATTTCAAAGCACTTGGCCACCACGTCTCATTTTATTATTTTATTAACCAGTGAAAATGCTCTTAAAAAATGCAGCATGTCTCACTCTTATTTTGCATTTTGTAAAATGTCGTCATAATAAACACATACTATTCATGTGTAATGTCAGTAATTATGGGCTTCCAAGATTCAAATCATCTGCTATTGGGGATTCTGAAATGAAAATGATTAGTATTTAATAACAGCAAATAAAATTAATTAATTAATATAATAAATCATAAAATAATAATGAAATTGTGGTGGTTATTGTTCTGGCAACTACGCTATTACTTCTGGGTCATCCTGTAATACATTATATAAATATTGACACATACACACACAGTACCTAGTGTTTCATGTTTCTCAAGGGCATAATTTTTTTACAGGTTGATAAATATGATGGAACTAATTCAGATTATGCAATGTGGCTGCCCCCTGAAGGTATGTCTGTTTAATTTTATTGTAACAATGGGGATGGAAGAAGTGTGTGTTCATGTTGAGTGTGATACCTTACAATAATTTTTCTAATTAGAAAGATAATCCAAATAGATATATAGATTAGAAATATTTGACTATATATATATATATATATATATATATCCACGCAGTTAGCCTAGTGGCCATGTGCTTCGCAACCACATTCCTGGGGAAGGAGTGTCCTAGGTTCAATTCCCGTCGGAGACATGAGAAGCTGAAGGATCTTCCTCAGTCATAGCCAAGTTAGCCGGTCTTGAGCATGGACAGCAGGGTTTTTCTGGGGTTTTTCATCCCACAAGCAGGCATACCAGCCCCGTGAACACACAGGTTACAGTCATAAATACTTACGGCAAGGAAGGCAATGGGAAACCACCTTGCGTCATTATCTCCTTAGTAATCAGCTGCAACCCTCTCAAAGAGAGGAAGCCACAGGATTAGGATTAGGATATATATATATATATATATATATATATATTCTAGAATACTTTTATAATCAGATGTGAAAAATTCATATTTCAGATTTGCATATTCTTTGTGAATGCATTTGGTTTAGAATTCTTCATTTAAATAGCAATTATGGGTTTATTATTTATTTAAAAAGTTTTGGGACATCTTCACTATGACTTTCAAATTAAATAGAAGAGAAAACTGGAAGACCCAAATGCATGTGCTACACATACATGATATAGAGTTGCTGGTGTAAAATTCTGTGGGACAAAAATTCTATCTTAAATAAATAATAATTCCATAGTTAGTTGCTATTTATTTACTTTGTAAAAAAACATTGTGGCTTAATATTAATAATTGAGCAGTTGTCTCTACACTGATAAAATCACTTAAAATTTGGTTGAAGTGAAGTAAATAAACCTTTTATTTCTTTATTTTACCTACATTAAAATATTTTTGCATCATAATTTTGTTCCATTTTAATTTTAGTGTTTTATAAGAATGGATAAGCCTTATAAAATGCTGCGAATTGCTCGAGGAGATTGGCCTCATGGTTCTGGTTGACTCAACTATATTTGTCACCATTCAACCAGGTTGGGGATAAAACATATAAAAGAGTTAAGTTAAGGGATATTACATCCCCTATTGTTTCATAGCCGAATAAGAAACTCAAAGAGTTTCATGCCGAATATAGAAACTATATGAAGTTCAATGAGTCCAAGCATAAGCAAATACCTGGATAGTGTAACATGTAGTCCATCTGGTAGTGCAACACTGAGGCAACTCATAGCAGAGGTGGAGCAAGCTCCGATCACTATTCTTGGTATTTACCCGTAATGTGAAACCCAACTCCTAGGAGTTGTATTACTGTTCTACATTATGAGAGAAGGTCACTACCCAGACTGGTTTCAACCTTTATTGAGGTCTCATCAGTGAGTAGGTAGACCTAAGTAATACCAAGTTTGTATCCAGCAGAACTTACATACCCTACTATGAGGATTGCCAAGAAGGTGTCCTGATAAATTATTAATTATATGAAGAGCCAAAGGCTTCAATTCGGTGACATGAAATTAATTAAGTTGCACTACCAGATGGACTACGTGTTACACTATCCAGGTATTTGCTTACACTTGGACTCGCCGAACTTTATATAGTTTCTATATTCGACATGAAACTCTTTGAGTTTCTTATTCAGCTATGAAACAATATGGGATGTAATATCCCTTGACTTAATTAATTTCACGTCGCCGAATTGAAGCCTTTCACTCTTCATATCATCATCATTATCAAATTCCTGCCATGTACCCTCAAGGGGTGTACAGGATATGATAGTACTACATGAAAAAAATTACATCATTACTAACTTCCTATCTACAATTTTCCTCCAAATCAGTCTGTTACTTGTCAAGACTCCAACATTATCAGATCTTATATTTCTATCGTCTAAGGCACTTTGTACCGTATCAATCCACCTCTGGGTCGTTTTGCTGCCAACCTGGCAGAGAACACTTGTTTTGCTAATCTTTCTTCGCCCATTCTGTTTAAGTGACCATACCACCTGAGATTAGCTCTGCTAACGCATTCTTGGATGCTGACAATGTCAAGTTCTTTCCTAATATCCTCATTTTTAATATGATATTGCCATTGATGCCATCTGTTTACGCCTCTAATCTTTCTCAGGACTCTCATATCTGCGGTCTCAAGTCTTTGGTCAAGTGTTTTACTTCTGACCCAGCTCTCAGATCCATAAGTTAAAACTGGTTTGAACACTGTCTTGTATACAGCTAATTTAGTGTTCCGACTAATTTCTCTCTTATGAATTTATTCAACTGACTTCCCACCATACCAGCTTTGCTGATTCTGTTGTCTATTTCTATATTTAATTTACCATCTTCAGTAAAAATCGTGCCTAAGGAGCTTAAATGTTTTACTTGTTCCACAGGTTCTCCATTCACAACACAGTTGACATTTTCAATGATTCTGCCTATTTTCATTGTCTTTGTCTTTTTATTGCTGACCTTCATACCATATCTATTACAACAGCAATTGAATTTAGTCAGAGAATCTTGCAGACTTGTAGCGGATTTATTTAGAAGTATAACATCATCCGCATAAAGCAAAGAGCTGACATTAACATCTCCAATTTTGATATCATGTTTAATACCACTTTCCTTCATAATGTGATCCATATAGATAATGAATAACAGAGGGGATAATGTACATCCTTGTCTCACACCAGATTTAACATTAAACCATCTTCCTGTACTTCCTTCAATTCTAACTGCTGACTTACAACTCAAATAAAGACTAAGTATTGCTTGATATAATGCCCCATTGACACCATATAACTGTAGCGTATTGAATAGCTTCTCTCTTGGCACCTTGTCGTATGCCTTTTCCAAATCGACAAAACTTAAATACAGATCTTTGTTATATTCCCATGCTTTCTCGACTATTTGTTGTAAAGTGAAGATCTGATCCTGACAGCCTCTATTTGGCCTGAATCCAGCTTGTTCTTCACCAAGCTTTTCTTCCACAATTCTTCTCAACTGTTTCTCAGTATATGCCAGGAACACTCAGTAGGGAAATACCTCTGTAATTCTCACATTCAGTTTTATTTCCCTTTTTATATATTGATACTATGAGAGCTCTATCCAATCATTGGGAATTCATCCCTCTGTCCAGGCTTTCTGAACTATGCAGTGCAGTCACTGTAAGACTCTTATACCACCATACTTAACCATTTCTGGTCGAATATCATCTATTCCTGCTGCCTTTCCACATTTCAAGCCTTTGATGGCTTTTTTTCTACTTCAAGTATGGATATGTATTCCTGACTGCATGCCTGGTCAGTGTTTTTTACCACTGTGCTGTCATCACTGCTTGTTTCATTTAGCAGTTTTTCAAAGTAATTACTCCATACTTCAAGGATATCATTTTCTCCCATTTTCATGTTACCTTTATCATCTCTAACTCCTTTTACAGCACTCTTTCCTCCATTCCTAAGCTTCTTCAACAACCTCCAGAATATTTTGCCACCTTCTTGATATTTATTTTCTATATTCTTACCAAAGTCCTCCCATGACTTTTGTTTAGCTAGTTTTACACAGTGTTTAGCATTCTTGCATTTGTCTCTGTATTCTTTAAGAGCACAAGCTGACATATTTGCCAGTAATTTTTGATATGCTTTCTTCTTTTCCTTCACTGTCTCTTTAACTTCCTGTGTCCACCAGGGAGTTCTGATTTTTTTTATCCTTGCAGGCAACCTCACCACATGCCTCTCTGGCAGAATCAATCAATGTTTTCTTCAGAGTTTGCCGCTGAATCTCCAAGGTTTGATTCCTGTTCTCAAACTCTTTCATTTTTTCTTCAATAATCTTTGTGTATTTTAGTCTACAGTTAACATCAGAGAGCTGCTCAACTTTTATTTGCTTTAAAACTTTCTTACATGTTATTATTTTCAATATGAAATTCAATTTTATCTTGCTCAAGACTAAATAGTGATCACTTCCAATTTCAAATCCTCTGTACACGCTGGTGTCCTGCATCAGGGAGAAAACATCACTATCAACAATAACATAGTCAATGAGACTTTTCTTATTCCTTGCCTCTTCTCTCCATGTGAATTTGTGCACATTTTTATGTTGGAACATGGTGTTAGTAATAACCAGTTCATGTCCTGAGCAGAAATCCAACAGATATTTGCCATTATTATTAGCTTTGCTCTTTTCACCAAATTTTCCCAAAATATTTTTGTATGTCTCACAATCATTCTCTTGAATAGTCACCTTACATTTCTTTTTCTTTTTTTTTTGAGAAAAATTGTTTCAAATTAGACAGGTATTAACATATCTAAAAAATTTCTGAATTCAAATATCATTCCATTATTCATTTATGATTTCAAATATGATTGTGTTGTATTATTGTTATTAATTAGCCTTCCACCACAAAAATTAGTCCATCTAAGGTGGCAGTGGCTGTTCTGGTTTCTCGTTGTCGAGTGAAAGCATACCTGCTCTCCAACCAATAGATTATGGGTTTGAATCTCATTGTGTGCTTGGATATTTTACAAGCCTGCTCTGATGTGCTTCTATAGTTCCTTGAGTTTAGATGACTTAAAAAAAATAATAAAAAAATAATAAAAAAAAATTAAAAAAAATAAAAAAAAAAAAGCAAAAACTAAAACGTATTACTCAAATCCAACTTTATACATTTTACAATATATATAACACAGCCACCAAATGCATTCAAGGTTGGTTTTATGCTTCCACGGTTTGAGACCAATTAATTAAGAAGTGGGGGGTGGCAAATAAGCCTTTCTATGACAAAACTCATCCATGCAGTACAAGATTCATCACCTCACATTATAGGTGGGCTTGTTTATATTCTCCCTAATAACACATCTCTCTTACTCTCCTCCATTTTCTCCCATGCTTTTTTGAGTTTCTTTTTAAATATTTAGGGGGGAAAAGTTCATTGAAGGCCACTTCACGTGCTGTCAAATCAAAATTTTAAAAAAATTAAGTTTGTTTTATTTTTGCTGACTTTTCTTTACACTAATTGAGGGGGGTCTGGGTATTGACACTTCCCATAATGCATACAATTACACATGTCTGTAAGGATATGTGCTCTGCAGTATGGGATACTAAGGCAAGTGATATGAAGTTACTTCATGTGCAAACTTTGTTTGCTTACACTTGGATAAAGGATTAAACCAAGAATATCATTTCTTGGCATTTTTAATTTATGTTATGTTTAACATAAATTAAAGATGAGAAAATAAGAAAAAAAATTTTTTTTTGTTTTATCAGTGATACATGATTGTTTGCAATATAAATATGGAATAGAATTGACATTACGTTATTAAAATGATTAAACTAAAACTCATCTTATCTTTTCACTCAACTAAAAATTTTTGCTTATCATGGACAGCACTCTTTTTTTCCAAGCCTATCAATATGCTTAAAAAAATATTTTTTTAAAGCTCGATTTATTAAAGTGATATTGAATAATGTATTGATATTTTATTTTTCAGGTCAAAGTGGTGATGGCCGGACTCACCTGAATGCTAAATTTGGATACTGAATTAAACTGTACAGAAGAGGGGATGGGGGAGTGCAACCAATGTGTAATAAAATATGTATATTATGAAATTTGTTTGTTTGTTTTTATAAACAAAGCCATTCTAATACACAAGAGTTTTTTTGCTATCTGAAATAAATAATGAAATTGATTCATTAAAGTTTAGTTTAGCTAGATAAAAATTCTTTGATGTCAACAAAGTACAATCAAAAGTTTGCATTACAAAAATTTTGCTATCTTATTCGACATTTTGAATAAGTTTTGAATATTTGAATGAGTGGACCTGTTAGATTTGGTTTTATTTGTTTGTCCATACTTACGTTATTCCTTTTCACTGAAAGAATGGATTTTATTTGATATTTGTTCCTTATGAAAATTTGACATTTAGGATGTCCAATACAATTTTCATTTCAGTCAGAACATTTTTATTGACAAAATAATATAATAATTCCACTTTGGCTGGATGGAATTTAATAAAATTTGGATTTTCCAAGTCATCTTGATTTCGTTTTCAGACTAACCATTTTGTTTTGCAAAATTATTTAAAACAAATGCCAAAAAAGTCTATAATTTCAGTTGTTACAGTATTGAATGATATTGCTATAGAAGAATGCTCAAAATGCATGATTGTCTCAATTGTGTGATGACTTGGATATGTATTATTTTAGAGAAAAACTTTTCATACTTCTTAGTCTTACTGTTCATAAATGTTTCAATATTGTACTACAGAGATTGGCACATCTGTGAGAAGATTTGGATGTTCAAAACTATCAGTGATAATTGTTTTGACCAATGATAACCAATTTGAAAAATAATTTATTAACTAAATTTGTTATTGCAATTTATTTTGGATATCTATTAATGCAGATAGAGTTATTTTCCTGCAGCCGATTGAGCACATAATATCATGTGCTTTCAGTTGAATTCTTGTTCCTTTTTTTGTGTGTGTGTGTGTGTGTGTGTGTGTGTGTGTGTGTGTGTGTGTGTGTGTGTGTGTGTGTGTGTGTGTGTGTGTGTGTGTGTGTGTGTGTGTTTTACTATGATTGTATTGACAATGCTATGAAACAGCTGTAAATTTTACAAATAAAGACATTTAAATTAAATGTGATTCCAATAATAATATTTTATGATGAATGATGACCAGTATTTGAAATTTTTTTGATGTAAATTTAGCAAAAGATTTTTATCTAGCTAAACCAAGATTATCATTAGTTTTGGCTTCCTTTTCTAAGCTATAAGGTGTTATTATAAAACTCCTTTGATAGGTAGACAGGGTTTACTGGATCACTTGGAGTTAATTTCAGTGTTGTAACTTATGATACTGAGAAGTATAATGCTTTGTGAAATGCAATTGTGTATTACTCTTTTTGCATCAGAAAATGGGAAGATCTGAAAAGCCGTGTTTATGGACAAATTTAACTTCAAACTGGGTAAAACTGCCACAGAAGTCTCAAGTGTTAAACCTTGACCTTGCTTTTAAAGGGAAAACAAGGAACAGAACTTCAACTGATTGATTTTTCATGTTCTGCAATGGAAATGACATTCAGAAATTTATCATTATGAATTTGTTTCCAAAAGTCCACTCATATGTGCTGTAGCATCTATAGGAATATGCAACAAAAACAGCCTGAGAAATGGTGTACTAGAAATTGGTTTTTCTACCATGATTGCTGTTCGACATCCCAAATCTTGTACCCTATGACTGTTTTTATTTTCCAAAACAGACTTGATAATATCATCATAATTCAGAATACTGTTACCTTAGGGAAAAAAATATATAATTAGGGAATTTTTGATCACCTCCTCATTATATTTGTTGATATCATGAGATTTATTCATGACGTGAAGTCTTTCTTCTTTTCTACTAACAAAGAAAGATGTTTTGCTATTCCAAGTACTATTGATAAAAAGATAGTAAACTGTAAAATGACTGACAACAAAGAAGTTGTGAGCATAAAGCATAAGCTTGCTCAGTAAAATAAATTCTTGTTATGAAACCATCTAGTTTAACTTGGTGAATAGCAAGGAGTTTTATTCAACTGAATTCAAAATTTACTTAATGTACTTCAAGCTTTAAAGCCTCTTGAGTTCTGTGTTGTCATATATGATGATGAAGATGCATCGATCAAAATTTGAAGCATTTATTCCTTACTTTGAGTTCATTAAAATTCTTTTTTTTTCAAAGAGAAAACTTATCAGTATGCATACATTGAGATAATAACACTTCAGGCATAATTTTTAGATTTTATTGAACTTTTGGAATGCCTACAAAATTTTTCAGGATATACCAATATTTATTTCCTTTGAATTCTTTGTAAATGCAAAGTGGAAAACACAAGAATTATGTAGTGCAGTAACTATACTCTAGCTTGATGGAATTTCATAAAAGATTTAGGATGGACATTGTCCTCCATGTGATTCAGTTTGGTTCAGTGAGATTATTTTTATTGGCTTTTTATTTTCTTTGTTATATTCCCATGATTTCTCAACTATTTGTCATAAAGTGAAAATCTGATTCTGACAGCCTGTATTTGGCCTGAATCCAGCTTGTCACCAAGCTTCCCTTCCACAATCCTTCTCAACTGTTTCTCAAGTATACTTTGATAAATCTTACCAGGAACACTCAGTAGAGAAATACCTCTGTAATTCTCACATTCAGTTTTATTTCCCTTTTTATATATGGGTACTATGATTATTTAGTAGAACAATAAGAAAATTGATATTGATAATTTTGCAATAACTAACTGAAATCCTAAATACCAAATTTAATGAATTTTGTATTCATGATCTCTGTTAAAATTTGTTGAATCATTTCAATTTTGGTTTCTGTTGGGCTATTTTTAAATAGCAAAATTAACAAAACAAAATTATAAGTCTAGAATACTTAAGCAGTAGAACTTTTAACATATACATTGAAAATTTGTCATAAGCATCTTTATAGTTCCTACAAAAACTAATGGAAATTTTTTGTGTGAACAAAGTACAATCAACAAAAGTTTGCATTACAAAACTTTTGTTATTATTAGACATGTAGCAAAATGAGTACACCTGTTAGATTTGGTTTTGTGCGTTTGTCATTACCTGTGTTATTCCTTTTTCCTGAATGAATGGATTTTATTTAAAAAGTATTTTATTATGAAAATTTGACATTTAGGATATCCAGTAAAATTTATAAAACATCTGGTTAGTGGATGATGGATACAGAAGCAGATGTATGTGTACACAAGATAGGATTGGGATGACCAGAGATGTGAGAAATACATGTCTGAGGAGAGGTGTATGATCAGTGATAATAGCGAAGATTAGCAGCGAGGGGAGGGGGGGGTATGGATGAATCTTATCTGAGGAGCGGGATTGGTGAGGCTTGTTATAAAGCCATAAATAAGCTAATATGTATGTTTACAAATGCCAGAAGTATTCAAAATAAAGGAAATGAAATTGTAGTTAATGTATGGCCTGTAAAAGGACAAATGATTATGGAGGGATTGATACTGGTTGGAGACAATAGTAGAATGATAACCACTGAGGAGGATATAGTAGAGATGTTAAATGAGCAATTCATAAAGATATTTCATCCTTGTGAAAGTAATATTATGCAGAACATGAGAGCAGTGTGGAGGGAGGAGCCACTGTTGGTGTGAACAGGAGGTATATGATGAATTGAGCAAACTTGATGTCAATAAAACTGTAGGACTTCATGGTATATCATCATGTCTTGAGGAAATGTAGTCCTCACACCTTAATCTTACTTAATTTTCAGGGATGACCTCTCTTGTTCTTCCCCCTCTGGTCACATGCTAAAACATTTTCCCTGAATTAGTCCTGTAAAATCTTTTTAGTAACTTAAATATTTCTGTCACATTCCCTCTTTCTCATATACCAGATGATGAGTGGTCTGTGGAATGCTCTCTCTATGAGAATAGATTGAGAGCATTTCACAGACCACTCATCATCTTGGATACATTCATTGAGCACAGTGAATGTATCACAGGACCTTATAAAGAGGAAGAATAACTTCCTTATCTCTGCAGTGTGTTATCTAGGTTAGTGTGTTCTTCAGTAACCCATTAATTCTATGAGTTGACTTGAAAACATTAGCAATATGTCCTCTGAACTTCAACTCTCTATCCACCAAAACCCCCTAAGTCCCTAGCCTCGTTAATTTCCTGGAGTACAGTTCCATTAGTGCAGTGCACAGCTTGTAATCTTTTAATCCAAAAATGCATAACTTTGCACAGTTTTTCTCTTAAGTATGCTTGCATAAGTCTTACCTGAAACACTTGTAGAGAAATTCCTCTGTGATTCTCACATTCAGCTTTCTTCTCCTTTTTATAGATAGGAACCATAAGAGCCCCCCCCCCCCACTTCAATCATTTAAAATTTGACCTTTTGACCATTATGCAATGTACCCTCCATATTTGAACATTTCTGGTGGATGGATTAAAGGTTAAATAATCTGGAAACCTTGTTGGATACATTCACAAACATCTGTGTCTGTAGTGGGATTGAATCCAACAGGCCTGTTGAATGGAGAATTAGTAATTACATGTGTCAAAGGAAAATGTTTAGTAGACATATTATTAATAGTTAACATGCATAAATAATAAAATAATTTATTAACTCATATAAGTTCTTCCTTGTTACAAGGACATCATCAGGGGGAGAGAGAGATCATTTAGCAACATTCAATACCTGAGTCATGTATTTACCTTGCTTTTGTCTCAGTCACAGCTTGTGTAAACAGGAAAATATACTTATTAGAGTTGAAAGAAAACCTAAGTAGTAGATAACCTTCATTGCTAAGCAAAATGCCACTTTATTTATTGGTGCCTGAAGTGGCTGTTACCATGTTTGGGTCCCAAAGTGGCAGTTGTTTGTTTCCCTCAGTCCTCTAACATGCAGTATGAGTGATACCGCTCAAAGCCATGCCAAACATACTGTGGAGATTTAGAACTTCTTCAAGGATACAGCAATAAAGCAGTTCTGCAGGCATGTAGTGTATGGAACCAAATCAGATGACAGCATGTTTAGGAGACTTCCTGATCAGCTGGCATATAATCTCACTGCCAGGTCCCTGGGGAGAAGATTCTGTAATGGTATGCAAGGGTTACTGTTACGGTTACCTTACAGCATTAGAGACTTGGTACTCTATGTATAGGGAACATTGTCTAAGAGTATCTCCTCCCAAGTATATTCCACTGCTCTTTTTCCTCTTCGTCTTTAAAAAAAAACTCCTTAAAAATCCCCCCCCCCCCAAAAAAAATTAAAAAACCCCTCATTCTTTCTTTATTCATTCTTCCATATTCACAACATCACTACCATTTGTAGTATAAACACCACTCTAAATGGTGTTCATCATTACCTGCAAACATCCAAACCTGATCTTCTGTTTTTGATTGAATCCCAAACCAACCACAGCTCATCTAAAGCGTTTGCTACAACCTGTATAATTCCTTCTGTCACAAGGGTGGTATTTCTGCTTTTGAGTGATCTGACATTCCTTGTCAGAAGATGCCTAATCTTGAATCTCCCTTTTATCACTTTCTGTGATCTAAGATTGCCTTGCTTTATATCATTCATCTGCTGTCTCTACCATTTCCCAAATTCTGAAAATCATTCTGACCTCTGATTGCTGATCTTTGAAGCTTGATTTCCTGCAATCCAAATTCCCTAACAGTAAAGGCATACTCCTTGGTGACTTTAATGCCCACAACTTTGGCTCTCCCTTTTTCTAATTCCACTGACCAAAGTTGAAGAGAAGTGGAGGTATTTGTTGTAAGTAGTGACCTAAAACAAATCATCTCTCAACCAGAATTCCTGATAATCCTCTCCACTCACCGAACTCTCTGGATCTTTGTTTAACTAATTCTCTGTCTAGGTACACTGTTGAAGTGACTTGCTCCTCTTGGTAATTCAGATCATGTTTGCAGCCAAGCTTTTCTTGTGTACTTTGGTACTATAGCAGCAGCAGGTAGAAAGAGCAACACTTTTACTTCTCCTTTCCATGGTCAAACTGCTGCTGTTCTCCAAAACTAGATATTTGTGATTCTGTTACGAAAACTTATTCATGTTGGTATAAAGGTCTTCATTCCTCACTCTGTTCAAAATTCCCACCCTATATCAAATCCATGGTTTACCAAAACGTTTGATAGGGCAGTCAAAGAAATGAAAAAAATTCTAGCTTCATTCACAGCCTATGCTGAAGTCCATAACACTTACAAAACTATCATTAACAGGATTAACTCTGAAAGGGCTAATGCAGAAAATTCAACCTATGCCAATGTCAGTTCTGGTCCCTTGCAAAAGCTGTTGGGCACAACTTTTATCCATCTGTTCCTCCAACTCTCTCTCTCTCTTTATCTTCAGGTAATGTTGCAATATACCACCAAATGGTAGTATTGCAACATTACCAATTCTTGCATAAATGACCAAGGCATTTTTCATATCTGTACTATATTATACTCAGCTGGTATCTGCCCCATGACATGGAAGAAAGCCCATATATAGCCAATTAAAGAAAAAAGTAATGTCTGCCATCAAACTATTGACTTACTGCTCTCCCCTCATTGCTCTTGAAAGTAATGGTCATCACAGTCAACTTCTTCAACACCTGAAGAACTGTCAAACGATCAGTGACCACCAATAAGGATTTGACAAGTAAAAATCCACAGCAGATTTCATCTGCATCACCCACCTCTTGACATGAGCCATGAAAAGATTTAGAGAAACCTGTGCTGTTGTACTTGACATTTCCAAGGCATTTGATAGGATTTGGCATCAAGGGCTTCTTGCATATTGCCATCTTTTGGTCTGACTTCCTCCCTTTATAGTCAGATTGGTAGTTTTCTCTCATTCTATGTATAATGGAAGAAAGTGTTCTCTCTTCAGATTTTCCTGTTAATGTTCCTCATGCACATAAATGACTAGCTCTCACTGACTTCAAACCCTAATCACAGTTTTGCCATTCATTTGAGAAACAGTGCAGCACTTAAACATCTCAAGCTTCAAATTCATCTACAATAAGTGTTCTACACACTGATCTTCATACTATCCTTCAATGGGTTGATAAACTTGTCACCTTCAGTGCTTTCAGAACAGGTGTCTTTTTTTTCTTGCAAAAAAGAACTTAGTTCTCCCTTTACCTTTGATAACACTCTAGCCAAGACCATATCCCTCTTCTCTTCTGTAACATCCTTGACTTCCAAAAAACTTGGCATCCTTCTTTGCAGTCAAAATGTTACTTTTCATCTCTCCACTTAACCCTGTACAAATCTTAAATTGCCCATATTTGGGGATGCATCTAAAACCTCTAAAATTCTTCATATTCAGTTGATTGACAACCTCTCTCTCACACTTCCTTCAGCCACTGTCTCTTAGAAGTTTCCACATTCTGTGTGTTTGGTGTTCTGCAAATATTTGCATGGGTGCTGTTGAACAGAACTAGTATTCATCATACTCCCCATTTCTTCTAAACCTATAGCAACACGAGCAACAGCTGCTCAACATGTCTTTTTACAATTGAACTACTGATTCATTAAACCCGCTGTTTATCTTTCATTCCATTTATCTCAGTTCTGTGGAACAGCCTTCTCCATAAGTTTTCTCTTGACCCCAGCCCATATGTGGCATTTGTTTGCTACAGGCCTTGCAGCCTTCTGTATGAAAAGCAATATATTAAAAAGGTTGGTTCTGTAATTCAATTAGAGGATTACATAACTCATTCATTTTACAAAAAAAAAAAAAAAAAAAAAAATTATTATTAATTGCTAATTTCAATTTCTGTATATTCAAAACCTTTGAGACAGGCATGCAGTAAGAACTGTCATGGAGTTTTACATGTTTCAAGATAAGTTAAAGTGCAGATGAAATGGGAAGTAACGTCAGACTTATTAGATTCCAGGAATTTGATGCAGTTGTGATATTGGATTCTGATTTCAGCAGAATGGCCCATCCGTCCAAAATAAAATTTGATATGAGCACTGTACTTGATAGACACCAAGCAACAAGAGAAGTGATAATTTATGCTTAGTGGATGATAAAAAAGAAAACAATTTCCGAAATGTTTAGAAGGTAGTTCATACATTATACTTTTAGTATAATGAATGGATGACAGTTTGGTTATATCTTTTGTCAATAGTCATGGTGATTTTTATTTTATTTAATTCTTCCAACAAAGAACAGAATACATTGAGTGAACTTAGTGTATTAGAGTTTTGATACCTGTTTTCTATGGTGGATCATAGCATGAGGACAGATGGATGTATTGGTTGGTAAAGGAAGCTTTTTGACAAACTGAAAATTGAATGCTGTCTGTAGAGGTGTGGATTCTTAAAATAACCACAAAGGGAAGATTCTTCATAGATTCACATTTATTTCATCCCGAAATTGTTGTAATATTATCTCATACTGCTAGCATATCATCTATGAAGCTAAGATATCATCTGCAAGGTTAAGAAAAATGGTACTGAGGAGATGACTTTTCGAGTGTTCCGTGTAAGAACTGGTGTGGCCAGTAAGGGGTCTGGAAGAAGAGATGAGAAAGATATGTAGCAAGAGTATCTGAGATAGTCAATACAATCAACTATAATGACTTAATGAATAACATTCTTGACAAACATTCTTGGAATGTATCCGGTATTGAAAAATTATGGATTCGACATGTTCATCCCCCCACGTATCTATGGTATCTTTCCCAGGTTTACAAATAACTAAGCATTGTTTCCCTTTGAACTCTATTTGTATTCTGTTTAATAAGCTGTGACTGAGACATATAAGGAAATGCATGCTTTGTAACTCACATTCTGAATGTTGTCAGCCAATCTTCTCTTCTCTCCTTGATGATGATGTCCTTGTAACAAGAAAGAAATATATAGGAATTAATAAATTTCATTATTCTCTATATATACTAACTATTAATATGTAGGTTGATTATTTTATCCACCATTGAGCAGATTATTCTTATCCAGAATGATTGAATGATAGAGCTTCAGCTAATTCTTTGAAAAGACATTTTGATTTATATTTATTTTATAAAATATTGGTGAATGCTACTTTCTTGTTGTGGGCATGACATGAATGCTAAATTTAAGTAGGCAGAGGCATGAAAAGGTTTCCCATTTGTTCTCTAGAACAGGACTCCTGGATTATATAAAAAATTAAAATAATAAAAATGAAACAAAAATCTTGGGCCACCCATTTTACTAATGTACCATAAGTTTACAACATTTGATGAATGAGTCACATAAAAATATATATATATTTAGAATTTGTATTACTTTGTATTAAAATGCATTACTTTGGCATACTTGGCTGATTTTCTCTCATAATCTGATTTAGTCTTCCTTACCATATTTGTTCCCTTACCCTTACTTGCTTCTCTCAAGCACTTCCATACCCCTTCCCATGCACAACTATCTTCTTGAACATGGCAATACTCCTAAGCTGGTAATTTATGACATAAATACTCTTAAGCTGGTAATTTGGAATCTTGGCTAAGATTCCAAATGTTTAGCAACCTCCTAGAACAAGACTACATGGTCACTTTCCTCGATTAGAGACAGAGTTGTTATTATAGTAATAAGCAGATCTTATGCAGCACTCTCAAATCCTTGGCCCCCCTCCATAACATGCTGCTTCAAGTAATTATCTGTGAACAACTGTAAAAATTCCATTTCTATCTTGCCATTTCCCCTTTCCTCCTTCAGTCTATGTTCCCATAATAATTGCTCAGCTTGCACTGATTGTGATATCCACATCTTTCTGTGGACCCCCTGGTCTACAACAGTGACCAATAATAATTTTGTGTTATTGGCCTATATCTAAGCCTGATATGGATACATCTTCATGCTATTACGATCCAACACTTTTAAGATGGAAATGGAATTTATAGTTACTAAGGGATAATTACCTGAAACAGCATGTCATGGAGGGTGCTCCATGACATGCTGTTTCAGGTAATTATCCCTTAGCAACTATAAATTCCATTTCCATCTTGTCATGCTCCTTTTCTCCTTCCAATCTATGTCCCCATGATAATTGCTCAGCATGCAGTGATTGTGCTAATCTTAAGATAGCATCCACATCTTCCTGCAGACATCCCAAGCCTCTGCCTATACCTAATATCCTCCTTAACTTCTATTTTTGTTGGTCGAAGTTCTGCTATCATTAGTAATCCCCTCCTACTTCCCTCTATCCTCTCTGAAAATACATCCCTTGCATTCTATCTCTGTAACTATATCATTTTTTGTTAAGGAGGTCTTGCAGATTTCAATAATTTTTGACTAAGTCGAGCTAACTAATGCCAAAAATTCTTCACACTTTATTTCTGATCTTTCTGGCAGTCATGTACATCCATTTCAACAACTTTGTGCGATCATTGCCAATCCATTCGGATTCGAAACCTAGGAAACTTAATCCAGCTGTTCATAGTAATTTCTGCACTCTCACTCATTTGTCCCATGGGTAGCCATACACAATGTTTGATTCTGTATCTGCAGTACCTCTAGTTTCCCTGAATTTGCACTGCCAAACTCTTATGGAATGATATTTCCTCCAAACATCTAACTCCAAAACCTATTCAAATGCAGTCCATCAGGCATATACAAGCCCTTTTTCTATCTAATTTACTCAATACATCTGTGAATTTTACACCATTCTTCTTGCACAATCTTCTCGACTCAGCAATCATGGCCCTTTTGGTCAATTGTCCTATCATACTGAGGCAGCAGACAAAATCTTTGCTTTTTCATCAACAACTCTTATGTGAACTAAGAGCTTCACTAATATCCTTTATTTTTCCACCTTAGAAACTTGCTTTCTTCACTATCATTAAGTACACATCTCATAATTGAATCTCCATACAATACCTTCTCCTTACTCCAGTATAAAAGTTTCTTGCACTTTTATTCTTTTTCTTTCATTCTCCCTCCTGCTGTATCACATGTTAATCATTTCTCCAGTCACTCAAGCTCACATTTATAATGATGCACTTACGCAGAGTTCTTCACAGGACTCTGTGTAAGTGCACCATTTCCTTACTCCACGTCATCCACATTACTTTAAGACACTTCTTCCACACTCACATTTCCTATTTTGTACAATATCGTTCACTCCTTATACATTTTCTACAATATTTTCGCTATCCTGCATTAATATCAGTTACTTCATTCTACTGCGTACAGCACGAGTCACATTTCTTTCGCTCACTCAAGAAACATTTCGGACATGCTCTCCACTGTTGGCAATGAGTACATTAAACACACATTATACTGCACGAAAATCCGCATATTGAAATTATTGAATATCGAAATCTTGTGTGCCATTTTTCTCTTATGCATCTGTTCCATGTAGAATGTTTACTAAACAATAGCATGTAATAAGATTCACAAACAGACACACTCAACTACGCGATCTAATGCACCATCAATAATAATTAGCGATGTTGTGAATATTAACTAAAAATAACAATGCTGGTAACCTCTCAAAATATCCATAGCCTTGTCACTTTCCTGTAATCCAGTACTACCATCAATATGATAAGGTGTGTAATCTTTTCATCCCGAAAGTGCATTACTTCACATTTTGCAGCATTTGATTGTGACAACCATTGGTATTTAATGTGTTTAGTTCCTCATACATCAATGTCCCATCCATATCACATTTTTACTATATTCATCAGACAGTTTCAGTTGTAAATTTTTACATAGCTGCATTAGTTCACATTTACAGTATTTCTTCAAATTATATGTCATCCAAAATACTGAAATGGTCATAATATTCTTCCGATATTGTAAACCTCTCTTTAAAAGATACTATTGTTATATCCAAAATAGAAAAATAAATAAAACATTTTTAGTTTTGGATCTATTCTATTCGCCATACAGCTGGTGGTAACTATATGCTACCATACTAGGGAAATGATTATGAGCAAGGTGGTTTCCCGTCGCCTTCCTTGCCATACTATATCTTATGACTGTAGCTTGTGTGTTCACTGGGCCAGTTTGCCTGCTTGTGGGATGAAAAATCCCAGATAAACTGGTGGAAAAAACCCTGCTGTCCACGCCCAAGACCGGCTAACTTGGCTGAGGAAGATCCTTAAGTTCCTCACGTCGTCGACAGGAATCGAACCTAGGACACTCCTTCCCTAGGCATATGGTTGCAAAGCACATAGCCACTAGGCTAACCGAGTGGACAAGTTTTGGATCATACATGGACTAATCGTCTGATGTTCAGTCTAAATGAGTCTACTGCTTATTCTCCTATTTTCTAAAATTGGGAAAGTTGGCATCATTGTCAGGAGACTTTGCTATTTGTTGAGCATCAGCAATATAATTTTTGTAACTATCATTGCTTCACTGGGTTTTTTCCCCAAAGAATTGCTTAATTCCTTTGATGCTTTCAATGGCATTTTAAAAAATCATACTAAATTATTAGTGAGCAAATTAATTTAAAAGTGGATACTTTGGAAAGGGTACCATTGACGTGCATTCTGGAATCTATGTCTTTATTATCATTAACAATTTCTAAAAGAGCAATGAATGCTGCCTGTGAGTTTTTACTGGCATGATGGCATCAACTCGACTTTCTCATGACAGACAGTGAGACTGCTAAATTCGGAAGTGAACTTGTCACTAGACAAGAAAGGATTGAGATAACTTGATACTTTTTGGAAGGATCAGTGGTAAGAGAGGAATGGCCAGGATGAAAGGTATCTGAGAAGTGGTGTCTCTGGGACTAGTGACACCCTGACAGGAATAAAAAATGGAGGGATATGATATCTTAAGTGAAAACAGAGCAGAAAGAGGGAGGGGAGGAGTGCTGTTGATGGTAGCAGAGAGTTATATCTATCCAAGGTGGAGATGAAAGAAAAAAATAATGACATTTGGGGGTATGGTTATGGTATGAGATAAAGGCAAACTGGATGAAATATATAGTTGGTGTTGATATTGGCCTGTTAATATGGAGGACAGTGAAAAGGAATTATTTTCTGGGAAATAATTCCTTTTTAAGAAAATGATAATTATCAATAATTTTGATTAACAGTAATATTAAGTGGTTGGTGAGTGGAATGCGCTGATTTACATTTTGATGAATGCAGACACATTGAATGAGTTTGTAGTGTAATAATAGTGATTGTCTCCTGCAATCAGTCTTTTGACTCCATGGAGTTCTGGTATTACTACTACTACTAATAATAATAATTAATTGGAATGAAAACACAGCATCTGATTGGCAAAGAGAATGAATTTCTTAAGTTTTTGAGAAACATCTACCTTAGGCAGTACAAAACAGGGTACACGGGGGGTCAGGGGTGTTGATCTGATCATCTCATCAATAAATCAGCTAATGCCTTTTATTCCTGTATAGGGAGTAGGCGAGACCGATTTAGCCCTATCTAACTTTTGGAGACTGAGGAGACAGTTCAATATTCACCAGTGGCAGTTTAGCTACTTAGGTGGTGCCTTGTGAATATGTCAGTTATTGTTTAATTGGTCTTTGTACTTGTACTGACGATGCCAGTGATACTCAGGCAAAAATTCTTCTAATAAAGAATATTTTACATGAGTTAATTCTGTTATTATAATTGTAAGTGATCAACACTACTGACGATTACTAACCAGCAGCATTCTAAAATGGTCACCTGGAACAGGTGGTGATGCAAGTGACCAAGTATATTTTCCATATATGCTGTGTAAGCGGCTATATATATCTGAATAAAGGTTTCTCATTCAGTGGCCAGTATGTGTAGAACTTAAGTGCAACTGGGAAGGGAAGAGGGAGGTGCCAATGGTGAGTGAGCAGGAGGTGCTTGGAAGGAAGTCAATGGACATCATATTGTAAGGAACAAACAACCATGACATCTACCTTAATAAGATGTGGAACCCTCTTCCGCTGCGATGATTGCAGCAGTTCTATGGGGGCATACTTTCCACAAGCGTATGATAGTAATCAATGGAAATTTTCAACCATCCAGGAATTCAGTGGGGTGAATGTTCCTCGACCTCACATGGTGCTCCAGTCCATCCTACAGATGTTCAATAGTATTGAGATCAGGGCTCTGTGAAGCCAGGCAAGTGTAGTGATGTTCGTATCCATAAACCACGTAGTTACAGTAGTAGCCTTATGACAGTGCACTGTCTTGCTGAAAGAGACAATGACAAGTTCCATAGAAATGCCACAATGTAGGCAGCATTCGATTGAAATTCAGATACATCTTGGATTTCAATTTTGTGGCACCACAAACAGAGGTCTGAGGCCAAAACAAGAAAAACAGGACAATACTATCACACACCAGCACATGTTAATTTCAGAGTTGAGTTACGCATTCTGATAATAGAAGCATTTGCAGCACCCACACCCATCCATCTGCTCCGTAAACCATGTAGTGTGATTCGGCGCTCTGTAACAGCTTTCCAAACTTCCACACTTTTGCACCACTGAAGATGTCGTTGCATGTTGTTTTGGGTAATGTGGGGCTTGTATATTGTGGTCGTACCATGGAAACCCATGTTGTGAGCCTCAGTTCTGAGTATATTTGTGCAGATTCGTGTTGACTCCCTGCACTCCAATCTCAGTATGGTATCACTGATTGTTGACCTAGGATGGCCCAATTTGTCAACAATTTGCCAAACAGATAAGCCTCCAACATGGCATCTTATCTCAATGCCTCTATGAAACTCCTTCAGTTCCTTTCTTGCAGCTATTTGACTTGGGAGCATCATATTCCTCCAATTTATAGCAGCTACAAACACGTGACACTGAATGATGCACCTTACCCATGGGAGGTGTCTGCTGATTTCTTTCTGAGCAGTCATGTCTTTATTTGATTGACTTGCTCTTGTTACTTTATTATAGAAAGCAACAAGACTACTGAAAAAGATTGCCTCTTAATAAATCCATGCTAACCCTAATAGATAACATTACTTTCATCAGCCCAATTTTGTATGTAATCTCTAATCATTCCCAAATGTTAACATAAGAAACACAAACTGGTCTATAGTTTGACACATTTTACCATCACCCTTATACAATGATGCTATATTTCATACCGTTCTTTCACTCCTTCAGTGCCTTTCCCATAGCAAGATTTTTGTTGAACAGCTAGGTCAATGGAGCCATCGGTTTCTTAGTACATTCTCTTTAACACATGGCAAAATCCCATCTATCAATGCTTCATTATTTGAAACTACATAATATTCAAAACCCATTTTCCTCATGGCTTTCTTAAACTTCCACCTTCCCCATCCCTTTAGTAACAAAACCTGCTTTTCAAGGATGAAATATCCCAATAAACTGATCATTAAACAACTCCACTATTTCACTGCATTGATCACTCAATCCACGTAACAATGTAATTTTTCCATGGTATGAGATTGTCTAACAAGATCAAATACATAGTCGGGTTTGTTCAGTTGGGAAGAATTTGACATACCTCAATAAAGTGAGCATTAAACAACTCTACTTAATCTGCATTGATCACTCAATTCACATAACTAATTTTTCCACATGTAAGATTGAGTCTAGCAAGATCAAATACATAGTGAGGTGGTGTTCTGTTCAGCAGGATTTGACATGCTGAACGGACCGCATATAGCTATATGCTGATGATGTAAAGATCAGTAGAGGTGCAGCTGATATGCAGTACTTGCAGAATGAGTTGAATAGGCTGGAATTGTGGGTATATGAAAATGGCTATCAATTCAACATTAGTAAATGTAAAGTCATACACTTTGGTGTGATTAGATATCCAGTGTCATATTATATTGGTGGGGTTATGCTAGAAGAAACTGATCAGAATAAGGATTTTGGAGATTTAGCATACAGGAAGTTGAAGAGCTCAAGGGCTATATAGCAAAGACTGCAAATACAACTCGATGTTTAGTTGCAATGCTGAAACGAACCTTGACATGTAAAGATAAGGAAGTCATTTTGCCTCTTTACAGGGCCTTGATAAGACCTCACCTGGACTGCTGTGCACAGGTTTAGTTTCCAGGTTTCTTTAGTGGTTCTGATGCAGTGGGAAGTGTTAAAAACGATATTAGGATTGTGGAATACTAATATGAAGACAGATTGAGAATTTGTAGACTGCAGACACTAGCAAACAGAAGGAAGAGGAGTGATGTGATTGAGGATTCAGTGGATAGGATTTTTCATTTTACAGAAGGTGGGGAAAGGACCCAAAGACATCCATGGAAGTTGAGAATAAATGCTGTCAAGAAGGGAGTGAAGGCTAGATTTTAGATGTCAAGATAAGGATTGAGGGCTGATATAGCAGTGCATTGTTAGATCTTGAATGGAGAAATTTGTAAGAAATTGTTCATTCAAGATTTAACAAGCCTAATAGGTCAACATAGAGAAAACTTGTACTTGAGCAATAAAAGAAATAAGTAATAACTGTATGTAGGGCTGTAAAATACTTTGATGTAGAGTTATAAAAGCAATCTTATCTATTCAAAATCAAGTAAAGAATTTTAGTGTGGGACATAGTTATAAAAGGGTATCCTATGTAAAGTGAATAACCAAATAAGATGTAAACAAAGGTCTCCAAAGTTCGTGTGAGAGCCGTTTGGTTGAACGTATGGCTTAAGGCAAGAGCTTTCGTGGAAAGCGGCGCTAGTTCGCTTTCCTGGAAAAGAACGCTGCATGAGGAGAACCAGTGTAATGGATTATCTCATGGAGGACGAGTGACGTGTGGAAAAAACGTAGCAAAAAGAAGGCACCAAGGATAGAGAATAAAAGGGGTTTGCACCCTTCTCGGGATCTTTTTCTTCTTCGGACCTGCTCGTTCCTGACCTCTTCCGGTACCCGATGGATTCCGGACTGTATGAAGATGTTAGCACCTACAGTCCTAACCCCCTTGGCTGTACATCTATCTGAAGGAAATAGCGGAAAGCAACTATCAAACCAACTATTGACGAGAATGACCGGCAGCAGATCCAGAGAGTCGTGGACACACCGCCTGTTGTACGGTAAAGCCTAACAGGACAATCACCATCACCCACCACATGGACGAAAGGCAAAAGAAGGATCGAGCTGTGTTAGAGCAGTGAACAGAATAGACGGATCTGGTAATGTACAGAATTTTGTTATATTTCCACCAATTAGAGTAAAGGAAAAAGGAAAAGCATTGTGTAACTGTTGAACATGGACAATTTATAGAGAACTCTTAGATAATTATCATTTTTGGTAGTGGCCTGTCTCCACGGGATAATTTATCTGAAAAGATTATAGGTGAATTGTGACAATATTTAATATGAGCGATTTTTGTAACTTAGAGAAGTTTAGAATGGATAGATTTTAAGACTAGCATGTTGTGTGTATTAATGTTTAATCTCATAGATCGAGTTAATAATCATATCCAATTGAGTTTTAGTTGATTTATCTAATTTAATGTGTGGTGATAATGAATTGACTGAGTGTATAATATGTCTGATTGTGTAAAATTTAAGATCTCAATAAATATGCTTTGTATTCTATACCCTGACATTGGCCTGAGATATGAATTCAATTTACTATTCATAAACTAGAACCATAGCGGACGGGGAGGGAGAGATAAATATGATATTCTAGAAGCCACGATTGCAAACTAAGTTAAACATAGCTGAAGTAGAGTATATTGTTAATAAGATTTAGTGTTAGATTCTTCACCTCTGTATAATAGTCTGGGAAGGTCTCCTTGGATAAGAATCCCTTCTATCCTAAGATATTGGCTGGCACAGCATATCAAATAAATTTGCCAGTATCTGATCAGGAGACAATCTCAGACAGTAATCATTAAGGGTTTGCCCCTAACTAAGAAAGAACCTTTATCAGTTAAGAGATACACGTGAATAATCTAGGAATCGGCCAGAATTTTTGACCGCCTTTCTACATAGTTCACGATAGGCAAGGATTGATTTAGATCTTGAGGTTAGTTAAGATAGGAAAGGATATAAAAATCTTAAGTGTAGCAAGGCAAAGATAAAAGTAAAAATAAAGTAATGACATAACAGCATGATTAGAATGGGTTGCTATTAGATGTGTGTGTGTGTACAAGTAGTGTGAATGAATTCAAGAACAGGTATGACAGCTGATAGCATAGCCTCCCTCAATGAGTCCTTGACTCCCTGGAGGTCTCTCTTAATAATAATTTCCCCCTCCTACTGTCGAGATAATAAAGGAAGTCATTAAGATTTTCCTTGGATGGTAGGGGTTGCCTCATATTCCAATCTTTCTTACTATTCTTTCACTTTCCTAGCTTGAGTCGTATTCCTTATGCAACTACTCTCCATTTCTCTCTCGTTATACTTTCATAATAACCTCTTTTTTTATATTTTCTTGTTTGATTTCATTACTCACCACTTTAAACCAACACCAGCCGTGTTTTCACTTAAGTTATGTAACTTGCCATTTCTGCCAATAAATATTTCTTCACTAGCTCCCATTCATTGATCTCTTCCAAATATCCCACTCATAGAACCACTCCGAATTGTTTCCTAAAATTATCATCATCACCTGCTTTGTAATTCTACATAAATTCCTTTCTCCATGTTTGTTAATCCTCTAAGACAAGAACACATAGTCACTCTCAGGAACAGCAAGATCCTCTGATACTAGGACTCCAAAACTCTTGAACCTCATGATCCCTCTTAGTGTTGCCTAAAATATTCTCAAGAATTCCAGAAATTATATCCCCTTACTATTATCCTCATCCCAAATTACAATGCTATATTTAAAATCTCTCACAATGACTTGTTTTTCACTTGCCAAACTAAACTGCCTAAACATCTGTTCTGACCCTCTGTTTCAGGCCTACAGCAACATCCCAGTGAATATCCTGTCCTACCTCCACCACTATTAGCATTGTAATTTGGGACGAGGATAATAGTCAACCACATTTCACTGATTTAAACACTCTTTGGAGAGGCTGACTACTATCAAATTAATTTCTTTTATTTCTAATATGTCTGGCATTTTTATAGAGAAGCATCAGTGCATTGTCAGTATTTCTCTACCTATTATTTCTCCAGACTTCATTTGACTGAAATATACCATACATTATCTCATCTCTTAAGTGACTATCCAAACAAGATGCCATCTACCTTGGTAATTGTAATTTTCAAGCCCTAACACTCACTTGTCCAGAGAACGATCTTTCTACATCCTTCTGTGTTCAAATATAGCCCATTTCTGACACAGCTCCATGTATTACAGACCTTTCTTTTGATACATTCTATCATATCATTCATTATTGTTGCACTTCTCAATTCTGCATAACAATATCAGGGAATATGCTATTATTATTATTACACAGGCATTTCCTTGAAGTCTGCTGATGCATCTAGGAAGCTCGAGCTGTTTCATCAAGCAATAATCAACATTTGCACAGGACCTGCCATACCTTTGTTTTGATTCATCAACACCAGACTAATCCATCACCACTCAAAGCAAAAATGTAGTCCTCATGTCCTAACCACACTCTTGCTCAATTTCGAGGAATGATCCCTAGTTCTCCCCTCCCCATAGTCATGTACTGAAAAATATCTGATCTCAATCCTATAAAAAGTTAAATTATGGTTATCACATATCACCATTTCCTCCTATCAAATAATTTCTGTAACCACAAATCTGCAGCCTATCCTCATAAGCATGCTACAGACATGTCTCTTCCTCATCCTGAAGAAAGTCAGCTTACCAGATTTCTGCACAGTAGTCCAGATGAACACTTAATATATTATGAAAAGCCATCATAACCTTCTTATCTTCACTTGACAGTGTTTCCTTTAATAACCAAATAATTCTGTGAGCTTTTTTGCCACTTTTACAATATGTCTTCTAAACTTGTAACTCATTCTAACAGCAAATCCCTAGCCTCAGTTTCCTGGAGTCCAGCTCTAATGCAGTACAGTTGTAATCTTCATCCTAAAATGCATAACCTTACATTTTGCCACATCAACTGACTACCATTTGTCTTTGCCCATGTTGCTTCTGCAACATCTCTCATCAGCAGACAACTAAAACAAATATATATACACACAATTAAAAAGCAGTGGCCCAAGTACAGAGCCATTCAGAACACTGCTCATCACAGGCCTTCTGGATTATTCCTGAATAAGCTATTAAATACAACACCCACATCGCCAATTTCATTCATAACTTATTTTAACGGTAATAACCACAAACACACTATTTTATATACGATTGTAGTCTGAAAGGTTCTCGGACTCGACCATAGATGGCAACACTATCGGTAAGAATTTTTTTTTCTAAGTTGCTACATCTGTCATAAGCATCCATGTGAAATTGCAAGTCATTCTATCAAGTAGTTTGTTTTATACAGCTGTCTGAAGCAAAAGTGTTCTCTGTAACCCTTGAGATGAATAAAATTGAGTATCGTGCGGTTATAAAATTCTTTATAAAAGATTTAACGCCAAAAGAAATTAATTCGAAGTTCATAAAAGTTTATGGGCACTCTTCTCCTTCATTTTCGACAATTAAAAAATGGGCTGCCAAGTTTAAACGTGGCCGTACCAGCCTTGAAGATGATTCACATGAAGGACATCAAAAAGTGTAACAACACCAGAAATCATTGATCAAGTGCACGATACGGTATTGGATGACCGACGAGTCAAAGTGCATGAAATCGATGAGACTATAGGCATTTCAAAAGAACATGTAGGATATATTTTGCATGAAGAATTGCAAATAAAAAAAGCTTTGGGCAAGATGGGTGCTGCGGTTGCTACCAGTAGATCAAAAATGTACTCGCATGAAAATCTCTGAACGGTGCTTGGAGCGTTTTAACAACACTAAAACTGATTTTGTGCATCGATTTATTACTATGGATGAGACTTGAATTCACCATTACACACCAGAATCCAAACAGTGGACAGAAGCCAGTTAAGTGCCAAAGAAGACGAAGTCTGTTCCATCAGCAGGAAAGGTCAGGCATCAGTGTTTTGGGATGTTAAAGGCATTTTTTGTTTATTAATTATCTTGAAAGGGGTAAAACAATAACCGTGGAATATTATTCCGATCTTTTAACCAGACTAGATGAAAAAATTCATGAGAAAAGACCCGGTTTGCAAAAGAAAAAAAAATCATTTTTCATCAGGACAATACATCTGCCCACAAAGGTGTTTTGGAACAGGAAAATTGAGGGATCTGCACTATGAATTGTTGGAACATCCACCCTATTCCCCAGATTTGGCTCCCTTTGACTTCTATCTCTTCCCAGAACTAAAACTCTTCGTCGCTGGTCAGAGTTTTTCTTTGAATCAAGAAGTGATTGCAGCCGTAGAGGGATATTTTGCAGATCTTACTGAGAACCACTACAGGGATGGGATAGTGGTGCTGGAGCATCGCTGGAATAAATGTATTAGTCTTATGTTGAAAAATAAAAATACTTTTGAAATTATAAATTTGTTTTTTCATTGTTAGGCTGAGAACTTTTCAGACCACTCTCATATAGGCACCTTCATGGAGTCTGAAGGCTCATTGCAGGAGAACCAATCCATCCACACAATCATACCCCTACTAACTACACCTTTATTCAACTTCTGCAATCCACACACACCCTCAATCTATCCTCATAGGGAACATTCCACAGGCCACTCACCTCTGAATCCTCTCCACTGCTTCCTCATCCCCAAGAAACCCAGTGGACCAGACTTGAGCACAGTAATCCAGATGTAGGCATATCAAGGCCTTATAAAGAGGAATAACAACTTATCTCTACTTGTTAATGTGTTCATCAGACAAGTAATCGTATGGGCTATCTTAGCAATATGTCTTCTAAACTTTAACTCTCTGTCTACCACTACCTCCTAAATCTCTGGCTTCATCTATTTCCTGGAGCACAGCACCATCAATATGATGACGTATTGATTGCACTGTATTATGCCACTTTTCCCAAAATGCATAACTTTACATTTCTCGACATTAAACTGACACCCATTATCTTTTGTCCCTACTGACAGCCTATTTAAATCATCCTGCAAGTTCTCCACATCAGCAAATAAGTGAATATTTCCTTTCAGGTTATTTCCTATATCATTTATGTACAAATTAACCAAAGCATAGTTTGCTATTCCTGACTTGCCATAATAATGATAGTGAATGTATTTTAAATTAAAGATACCATGAAATTATATACTTGGTTTAATCCATTATCCAAGTGTAAGCATTATCCCAGTCCTGAAAGATACTCAGGTATCTTTCAGGACTGGGGAAACTCTGCCCATGGTAGGTAAACTCGCAAGGAACTTCACACACTTCAGGCTATGCTAGGGGATGGATTTTATCCTTGGGAGAGCAGATCAGAGGTGCTAATTTAACATGTGGTTTGAATGCAGTGCAAAGGCATGTTTTTTTAGTACTCTATCTTTTCTGTTGTACCTCTGACCTAGGGAATAGTGATGTTTTGTTCTTGTATGTTAGAGGAGTGAAAAGTAATGGGACACTAGTATTTTATCTATTTTGTAAGAAATTGTAGCCATTGGCAAAGAATATGACGCACATATTCAAGTTCTGTGGAAAGAGCTGTATCATTAGAACAAATCTCTCTCTCTCTAGCTCTGTGCAAATGTTTTTAGAATACCATACTGTTGGACTGGATGATGATGCCATTGTTTATGCAGATATCTTCCTGTGTGCGTTGCTTTCTGTAAATGTAAAAAGATAGTAAACCATCTGAAAGGTAGGTGAGTAATGTGTCAAGAAAAGGCAAACAGTTATTATTAGATTCTTTTTTCTACTGTGAAGCAAATTTTGAGGTGTTGGCTGTTAAGGTAGGTGACAAAAGAATCCAAAGTGTCTTGTCTCTGTGGCTAAATCGCAAATGCATCATCATAAGCATAACCACACTCGGAGCTTGCAAGTAGCTGTGGTAAGTATTCATTTTATATATTTAAAGTGTTCCATGTAAGAGTTAGCTAAAGGTTTGGTTGGAATCACATAGCAGTACCATTAAAACATGGCCTTTGCACCACATTCATTCAGTCCACATGTTAAATTAGCAACTATGATCCTCTCTTCTAAAAATAAAAACCGTCCCCTAGCATATCCTGGAGTGTATTCATTGTGACTGACTTGGCCTACTATGGGAGACAGAAGATTGTTAATAATCACCTTGGAGAACATAAATAATACATTTGCTACCATTATGGCAAGTCAGGTTTAGGCAATGACAACCAGGACCAAGCTTTG
This sequence comes from Typopeltis vanoorti, assembly GCF_054136105.1. Classification (NCBI taxonomy): domain Eukaryota; kingdom Metazoa; phylum Arthropoda; class Arachnida; order Uropygi; family Thelyphonidae; genus Typopeltis; species Typopeltis vanoorti. The sequence continues at coordinate 46,818,209 of NC_143565.1, read as the reverse complement.
ACAATCCATCACACAGGATCAGATGGAGGAAAACCAGTATGCTATTTAGAAATAGTATTTTTAGTCAGTCATGACTATGAAGAATTCTCCTGACCTGAACAAGTATGGTTGCAGTAATTTGCCAAAAATTTGGTAGACTTATCTTAAGATCAACTCATATATACACACACACGCATATATATATATATATATAGCTGTAATACTTTTTTTTTACAACATTAGAGTGCCAAATTAGGACTTTAGATCCTTTGTTATAATTTTAATTGTTTAACTCATTCATTATTATGTGTAATCTATAATGTGCTGCTTTGTGCTCTGAAGATGCCAGTTTGAAACCCAGAGAAATATAAACCCGTTCATGTATTATAGCTATTTGGCACCTCCAGGGAGTCCAAAGACTCATCGAGGGAGTGTGCGCCAACAGCATCGAACGATTGATCCCCTTCCAACTACTAACCACACTCAAACTTGCTTAATATACATATAAATAAACTATTATATATATAAAAATAATAGTTTATTTGATGTTGTGGCATGACTTGCTATTCACAAAAACCATGCTGCTAACCTCATATCTCATTCTTGAATTTTCTCCAGTACCTTAACTACTATTCCCGAGATGATCGTTAGTTGATATTTGCCATCTCGGTCCTGGAGCATCCTTTATTCAACAGAATTATTTCTCCTCTTTGTTTCCTTGGGGCCAATCTGATGCATTGAGACAAATTAAACAATCTCGTTAAAGTCAGTGCAGCTACCTAGCACATTCTCATTATTCATTCATCTTCAAGGCCCACCTTTCCTAATGGGTTATGGGGTGCAGCAGCTGTAAGAGGAACTTCCAATGGTCACGATCCTCCACCACCAAACCAGGTGTTCTGGTGGGACTCCCAACGTGTTGACCCAAGGTTTTGGATATAATCTATCCAGCGAGCCCTCGGCCTTCCACCCTCTGGCTTGGCAAAGAGGGCCAGCTGGGGGGGGGGGGGGGGGGAGCCTCTCTTGTGGCATTCTGACCAGGTGCCCGTACCAACGTAACTGTGATCTCTCAACATGGAGAAGCAACGGTTGAGTATCGAGTGTTTCCCGAATTGCAGATCTTCCGACTCTGTAGATTTTTTTATTCAGCCCTGCAACCCCTCGAAGGAACCTCATTTCAGCCGCTTGGATTCGTGTCCACATTCTTTCGGTCATTACTCAACTCTCATGACCATAAGTGAGGATGGGGACATAGACTGTATTGAAGACAGCCAGCTTTGCCTTCTGGCTTAACTCCCGCTTCAATACTACCAAACGGCCAAGCTCCCGCAATTTTGCACTTGAAGAGCCAATCCGAGTATCTGCTCTTTGTCCCACTTTCCATCACTCGTGAATATGGACCCAAGGTATTTAAACTTCTCCACCTGCCTCAGTGGGACTCCACTCACATGTAGAGTGCACTGGGATGGTAGTCTTGAGACCACAAATGTTTCAGATTTGGCACACTAATCTTCATTCCGGCTTCTGCACAAACAGGTACAAACCTATATAAAATATAATTCTCATTATGCATGAAAGATCAAAATATCCTATGCACCTCTAGTCTATCTATGTCTATTTCAGTCCCTGTTATGTTGCAGTTCCTCTGCAATATTTCCACCTGGATGATTTATAACTGCAAAGTGATCAATTGTGTAATTCAAGTATATTGCCTGCTTCATTCACCTCACTACCATGAGCAATTTGTCAAAATTATTCTACCATAATCATTCTTCCTTTTACTTGCCATATACCAAAAGAACATTTTCGTTTGTTCAGCTAATTTTCTGTCATACTCTGATTTTGCACTCCAAACTATACTGGTTATCCTAATGGCATATGCTTGTACTGCTCATGTGCCTACTAATAATCTCTTTAATCACCCCCCCTTTCTTTTGCTTAATGGTGCTACTCATTTAATTCCCACATAATTTAGCCTCCTGACTCTATGCAAGCAGTCTGCTACTGCTTATTTCAAACACTCCTTTATTATTCACTATGAACACCAAACCTTTGAAGTTTATGCTACAGTACTGCTCTAAGCAGTCCAAGTTTGTTGCAATTACCTGCTCTGTAATTCCACATAAATCTCCTTAACTCTGAACTGCACAATTACCCTCATGAATTTGCAGCAAGGTTATAGACAAATCCTCTGATGCAATTACTAGCTCTCTCAAACTCCTGGTATTTCCACTACATGATGCCTCAGCTAATCATTTTTTAATATAGCTGTATGAATTGTTTCCTTCCACTCATGTGTCCTCGCTTCCTTTCATTCTATGTTCCCATAGTTGAAGCTTTCCTATTATGTGTTACTTGTCAATACATAACCATCCTTGTCTGTTGCAAGCAACAAACTCTATATTTTGACCTCTATCTCATACCAGATATCTTCAAATGCACTTTTTTTTGCTGACCTGCCTCCAACTATTGTATTTTTTTTGGGCTGCAGTTCCTCTTATCACCAATACCCTTCCTTTTTTTTCTTTCTCTGTATCCTCTGAAATCTTCTACACTCTAACAATCTCAGATCTCTCATGACCAATTCACACTACCTCTCAGATCATTCATATCATGTTATCCACATCCTCACCTTGTTTCAATGCCATAGTCACAGTACTGTTCCTCCAGGCAAGGCATTCCTCTAACCTAGTTCTATACACCTTGAATCTCTATATCACATCTCTCACAGATCACTCATTACTTGCTCGCCTGCATCCTTCACTCTCCCTCCTTGTTCTGTCATCTGCCTCCATCCCTTGCTCTTGTATCCCTTCTCTTGATGATTCTCATTCACTCCCACTCTTGTTCACCTCATAATTTAGCCTTTTAAGTCTCTTAATTTTCCCCTTTGTGCTTCTCAACTCATTTTTCATACCTTTCACTTCTTCTCTCAGTACCCCTCTCTCTCTCTCACTTGGCATTCACCAATCAACATTCTCTAAACCTTCTAAATTCCCAGTCACACTTCTTAATGTTATATCCATCTCATTCTCAACCTTCCTCACCCTCAATCACACTTTTTTTTTTAATCTCTGTTGGCATTCATTTCTGATGTATCACTACTGAAAACCAGAGTCAGGATATGATACTAATAGACAAACAGCTCTTCCTATTGCCTACATTTTATGCAGATATCTCTTGCCACAAGCACAGCATACTACAAAATCTACTAATCACACCTTTTTAAACTCTTTCATCGAAGAATTGACAACCATCTCTGGCAACCCATTACCACTTGCCAAGCAAAAAAAAAAAAAACTTGTCCTTGTGCCCTTGCTAACTACTTTTTACATAGCTTCCCTGTTCTCTTCTATCCAGTTTATTAAAGCATTTAATGGCTACTCTGTAAAAACGGTTTTAGTAGCCTATGTTTTTTTTTTTTTTTGGCTATTATCCAAATTTTGTAATTCAAAAGGAAGTGGCAAATGTGATGACCATTAGATGTGGCGTACTTCCTATGATGATTGAGGGTTTCAAAGTTTGAGTTATATTAGGAAGTACTCCACATCTAATGGTTATCACATTTGTCACTTCCTTCTGAATCTTCTCCAATACAAGAAACCCAAATATATGCCAGTAGTCCAAATGTGGCCATACCAACGACAACATCCGAGTGATCCTTTCAAGCTATTTTGTCCGCTTTTGTAACATGTCTTCTGAATCTCTGGCCTCAATTTCTTGTGGTCCAGTTCCAATACAACACACATAATCTTTGGTCCTAAAGTGCATAATCTTATATTATGTAACATTCAACCATTATCCTTTCCCAATACTACTGCAGTCTATTTAAGCCATCCTACAGCATCTCATCTCATTTTTAAAGCCCTCCTGTTTTGCATCATCTGCAAACAACTGGATATTCCTTCTCAATACCTTTAACATATAAATTAAGTAGCAGCAGCCAAGTACAGAGCCCTACAGGAACAATTGGTCACCTGCATTTTTACATTCTACTTCACAACCCTATTTGCTCCAATTAATGCAATGGTTGGTGGCATCAGGTGTAGCAATTCCTTTTATTCATGTCTGCCATTGCTATATTATAGAAAGTGAGTAGATTACTAAGGCAAGACCTATCGTTCATAAAGCTTTGCTATCTTCCATAGTATCATACTCCTATCTAGCCAGCCAATCATGAATTCTGATGTTTATCAATTTTTACTCCAGAGATATTGACTAGTATGAGATTTTCTACTTCTCTCTTCGATCCTCCTTTATGTAACAGAACTATTTTGCCCTCTTTCCACTCGCTTGAGATCTTACCAGAGCCAATACTTAAACAGTTTGGTCAGAAATTTGGATTTACCAGATTTGACTAATTCAGTTGCACCTTCTGTTAACACAAGTGAATATCTCACCCAATCCCAGTTGTGCACCTTCATTTACCTCTATTCTTAGATCTATCATTGCAGCATATCAATATGGATGACACACAATTATCATTTGGTAATCCAACTATTCCTTCTGCTTGTCACCTTTCTGAACATTGACTTCCTGTCCACCATCACTCCAACTTCCTAGCTTCATCAATATAATACACAGTTTGCATTATTCAGCTTAAAATGTATAACTACACTGTTTTAAATGTAAAGTTATGTAAAATTGTTGACCAATATCACCTGCTCTCATTTTCAGTTTATTTAAACCATTTTAAACAGCAGTACTCTTGTCCTCCTCATCAGCAAACAACTAATAATTGCCTTTTACATTATTCATGCACAAATTAAATAACAGTTACCCAATTATGGAGTTCTGTACCACACTGATAACCATGCATTCTCTTGGATTCTACTCCAGTAAATATCATTGATTTCTTTCTATCAATGGTCTTTTATCCATGTCAACATGGATAACAGGATGTCTAAAAAATTAGCTGATTCATTATGTTACAATACAGCAAATACAATGCAGAGATGGTACTAATAAGTGTAAATTAATAGTTCAAGATTAAGCTTGTAGCAATTGATGTTTCTAATAAACTAACGATATGAAACAACACTTAGAGCCACAGATAAGATTTTTTTTATTGGGAAATATCACAGTCTTTTCCTTACAATATCTATGGTATTAATTTTTATTCATCATTTTTTTTTTACATTATGTACATCTGCAAACTTCATACTTAAAACTTTCTGAAATTGGCCCCTGTGATATATATATATTATGCAATATTTAACATTTTAAACCTTTGAGAACATGCCAGATGACAATAGGAGTGGCAGCCAAAACAGATCTGAGTAACTGATAATTTGCAGAAGTGAAATTTTGTGATAATACTAATAATCCTGAAATCATTGAACATATCTATACTGATATGGTCAATGATTTAGGTTGTTATATATTTAACTGTACAGAAATATTTATATGCTTTTTTTACATAACATTCTAACATGAAAACTGTTAGAAATGCAAAAATCTATGCTGCCATTATGGGAGGATTACAATTTATGGGAGAAGGATTGCACAAGAGATCAGAATGACTTGACTTTCTTGGGTAGGAGAGAAATTTTATAAAATATTCATCCACAGAATTCATAAGGAACATGAAACTTTTGTACATTCACCACAGAAATAATGAGTTAATAAAAATGTATTCCCTCAACATGAGGAGGTTAGCATTAAAACCTGGCATTATAACCAGTAAAACTAATTTGGTTTAAGCTTCTAAAAGTAAAGTCCCCATTACTGGAAACTCCAATATCGACAACATGGTTTTTGGAATATTTTTAGATTACCCAGCTTTATCACTTTAAATACAAGTATCTACACATGCAGCTACCCTATTGAATTCTTTCTCCATTATCATACTAGGAGAACTTTCTCGTTCACTATCAAATAACACAAATACCCAGGTGAATACTGTGAAAGTAGCAGCATTAGTAGGGAATGCCCTAACAATAGTTGATGAAATGCCTCTTGTAAATGCACGTGGACCTTCTTTTTGGTAACTTTTTATCATGCAGTCCCAGAGACCACTATACTGTTTTGGCCCTCTTGTACCATCTACTTGAAGTCTAGATTTCATGACATCAAATGGGTATACTACTATCCAAGATATTACCCCTGCTAAACCACCAGCTATCATCAGTCCACTTGTACTTACATTTCCATTTTGATCAGAGAAAACTTTCTGAATAAGAAATTCATATCCGGCAAAATAAGTGCCAAAACCAGGAGAATCTCGTAGGATAGTACAACCAAGGCCTCTAGAAAGTCCCTTAACTCCTTCTGCTCGAAATACTTTATTTAAACAGTCTAGTGGATTATTGTAATGAGGATAGGATATTTTTTTTTTCCAGTATGGTGGGTGTATCCTTGGCCTGCCTTCCCCTTGTAGTTGCAATCTTGTCTTTGCTAGCTCCATAGGACTGGTAATAATGCTCTGAACTGTGCCAGCCACACTCCCTGATACAAAGTGGCTTGCAAATGAATTGGGAGATGAAGAGGTGCGCTGCAAGTTACCATAGGTACCGAACACAATGGCATTTATTACAGCCAAGCCTGCCATTGGTGAAGACATACCCTTGTACAGTCCAAATACCTTTATTAAAGAAAAGAAAAAGCATAGTTACTCTAATGGATTTTATGAGGTAAAAACTTTAAAAACCATACTACATTAATAAAATGAGAATACTATAATCACAAGTGAAACATGAAAATTTCATCATTTTCATGTAATAGTTACTATATAAGAATAATAAAATCCAATATTTAAATCTATTAAAGTTGAATAGAATTTCTGTAATCAAAAACATTAAAAATAAATATATAGGTAACAATTTAGACTCTGTATACATTTAAAGTAATCAGTAATTAATGTGATATGAGAATAACATTTCCTTATGGTTAGACCAGAAGGGAGAAATACAAAATAAAACTAGTTTTAATAAAAGAGTAGTAAGCAGCAAATGTCCTTAGCCTCGCTCAAAGTACACACTTTTTATTGACAGACTGTCTTAAGACCACAGTTAAGCCTCTTAGACAAGCAATGAGAGTTATTTTTCTAATGCTGAAACACCCAGGATATCTCGCGTTTTGAACAACCAGTCAGCTCTGCTGTTTATTCAAAATCAAATCGTGGCTCCAGCTAGGTAGGGCACTCATAATAAGCACTTGATCGAACTCTGAAAGATCCTCTTTTTTCCCCCATTGTGATCAACACTATTGAAGATTACTGACCAGTAACATTCTTAAATAGTTGCCTGGAACACGTGGTGATGCACATGACCAAGTATTTTACATATACTCCACATAAGTGACATTTACATATTTTTAACACCTAAAAATGGTTGAAATAAGTGAAATATGGTTGGATGATATCCTGACAGGAATAGAAATGGCAAGGGATACAATGTTTTTCATGAGGACAGAAATGGGAGGAAAAGGGGGGGGGGTGAGAAAGCAGTGGAATTATGCCCATGCAATGAAGAAACTAGTGACAGTGATTCTTAGAAGTGGAGGTTGATGAGAATAGATTTTATGGAATGTTACTTAGACTGAGTAACATGGAGGGCAGTGCCAATGATGTGTATAGTAAAAGCTGACTAATTGAGCAAGAGAAGGATGATCATTATAGGCAATTAATTATGATAATACAGATGGGAACGAAGGGACATTTGGGAATAAGAAAAATTTGAGTTCTTGAGGGACTACTATCTTAGGTAGTATGCAATAATGGCAGGTACATGAGGATTTAGAGGCTTAGATCTGATCATATGATCAGAATATACAATTGCAACTCCCTTCAGTTGGGAAGTGGCCATAAGGTACTTGGCTGGTGGTTAGGTCTTCATAGGGCTAGGAAAGGATATATTTGGAACTACAAGGCTGAACTACATTAAATGATTATGAAAAGCCCAACATTTAAGAGAAAGGAGATAAATTTACTTGGGCAATGATCAATAGCTATTTTACAGCAATAATATTGCATATTCCAAAGGTCAAAATGTTAAATTTAAATAAGATAGGTATAAAATAAATAAATTAAAAATGCAATTGGGAAGAAGGCCTCGTGGAGACTGAATAATATTAATAATCAAGTGCATGAGGAGTAACAAAGAGCAGGCCAGGAAGATGATTCAGTAAGGACATCAAACTGTAACATGAGCCAAGAAGAATCCTAAAGTTATTTCTATATGGCAAGTAGAAAGTGATTATTATTATAAGATGTAAATAGAAAAACGATAGATTGGTAAATGCACACAGGTAGTCAGTGATCATCAGGACATGTAATTCTAATTCTCATACATGTGACATTATGAGACACTTTAATATAGAAGGGAATGGAATATAAAGAATGAATTGATGGTAAGCAAGCAAGAAGTATGAGGAATTAAATAAACCTGAATAAGGCAACAGGACTTGATATATCACCATATAATAACTATTAAGGGAATGATCCAGGAAGTTAACAGCAGCCTTGGAATACTGTTCAACAAATCTTGCAACAAGACGTGCAAAGAGGGTAATATTGTTCCACTTCACAAAAAGTAGCAAGACAAGACTGAGGCTACAAATTATAGACCAGTCTGCATGTCTAGAGTTGTGGTTAAGTTACTGGAGAGGTTAGTGAGAACTGGGATACAGAATTTAATTAACAACAACACAATGTTCTGCATTAGTCAGCAAAAAACATGAATTTGTGAACAGGATATATTTTTTTTTATTTAATGTGACTCCTCATGCCCATGAAAAGCTGTAACCACCCATAATACATTCATATGGGTGGACTAAGGAATATTTTTATTTTTTTACATAATCCAGAGACCAAAGATGGAACTTTTTCAAACTATTTTAAGCTAATTTAAAAATTGGAAAGAATGGTAATAAAACATTTTAACTAGTTATATATGGGAAATATGACTTCTGCCATTGAGATAGCCCCCAGTATCTCCATAGATCTAGCACTCAAGTGATGAGATCACAATATATGCAGAGGATAGGTACAATAAAAGGGACTAGGCTCCTGCCTACCACTGAGTAAAACCTAGGGCCAACATACTGCTGTCTACTAGAACAAGGCACCAGTATCCTGAAATAATCCAAGTAGAGATTGTTTAAAATCATTCAAGAGATTTTCAGAACACTGATAGTTAAAGCATATTTTTCTCAAAGCCTAATTGATCTCTGGCATTCTCCATTCACAGAAAATCTGCACCCACACACTGATAAACACATTCACCAATCATCACAGCATCTCTCCCACTCAACAGTATGGGATTATTAAAACCCTATATAACAGGACAAAATTAATTTAATTTATTCTTATAGCAGTGCCCTTACCAATGAACTTGACCACATTCTAAAAACCTAGCCAATGGCTACAATCACCACTAAATTCAAAAAATATTAAAACCCCAAAATAACACTCCCTCCAGAATAGAGACTACACCAAAATCACCCATTCCATATAATTTGGGGCACATCTAAAAATACTAAAGGGAAAAAAAATTAATATAATGTTTGTCTGATGTAAGGAAGCTTGTAACAAAAGTATCTTTGCATCATGCCAATTTGAAAGGAATAGTTTGCTACCATTGGTGACCTCTAGTTAACAGGTTATACATCTCTAACCTTTGTCATTTTCAGATGATTATTGCAATCTCTAGCTGGTGTGTGTGTGTGCGCACACACTAAACCAGTACAAGGATATGATGACATTTTTCTGGTCTTTGGAATATAAAGATTGAGAGAATGTAGTTTGCAAAACTTTGTGAATAGGAGGAAGGGAGGATTTGATCAAGACATTTAAATTGGTAAGGGGTTATTACTGGATTAACGTGGAAGAAATTTTTCCTGGAAAAGGGATAGAACAAGGAGACATCCCTGGAAGCTGTATAAAGAGGGTGTGAGCATAGGCATAACGAGCAGGTTCTTTGCATGGAGAGTGGTTGGTGAGTAAATGGAATTCCATTCCACAATTGACATTGTGGTAAATATGGATACAGTGAATGAGTAAAGCATAGTTTGATGAGCATCTGTTTGATTTGTAACAGTGTGCTAATCTTTGGAAAGATTAGCAAAACAAGCATTCTCTGCAGGTTGGCAGGAAAACAACCCAGAGGAAGACCAAGATATAGGTGGATTGATACAGTACAGTACAAAGTGCCTTAGAAGACAGAAATATAAGATCTGATAATGTTGGAGTCTTGACAGGTAAAAGATTGATTTGGAGGATAATTGTAGATAGGAAATTAGTAATGAAGCAAGTTTTTCATGTAATACTATCATATGCTGTACACCCCTTGATGGTGATTGTCATGAATTTGATGATCATGACTTAATTATGATTGTCTTTAGGTAGTAGATGAATTTCATTATCCAATGTGAGACCAATGCTCCTTTTATTGGAGGCTTGAGAGAGGGAGTTTCAGATTATATAAAAAATACAAAAATAAATAAAACAGGAAATGATAATTTCTTTAGAATGCCCATGGTAGTGATTATACTAGGTTTAAAACTTTCCATGGACAGGAGACACAAAACTTTGCACCTTTATTCCTAATACCCCTTGCATTTGGTGTATAAGCAGAGCAGCTTCCACTTGATTCCCCCCCCCCTTACCTTCCCACTATTTTTCAGTGTGTCGTTCAACAAGGCTTATTACTCACACAGTGAGGCTATCCATGCATCCTTATCTTGCATTGCCTCATTTATCATGCACTGATCCTAGTAGTTTACACTCACAGTTTCACCATCTAATTTTCATTTCTCTGACTAGTCACGCTTTTCTCTCAGCAACAATCTACCCAATTTCAGTTACTCAGATGTAGACCATCTACAGCACCACTCTTTCCTGCCTTCAAATAGATTCCATATTATATATACATACTCAAGGACTTCTTCCTGCGCATCATATCTATCATGCCATTCACAATCATTCTTCTCCTCAGGTCCCTACTATTATACTTTTTTCGCAACATATTCAAAATTCTCCCTCACACTTTTCCATTTTTTTCCTAAATATAATATCCATTACATTTATACAAGCTATACAAAGCTTATATAAAGATACAAAAATAGGGTTACAATTAGATAATAAATTAAAAGATATTAAAATCAATCAAGGTATAAGTCAGTGATGTAGCATGTCTATTCAGTTATATATATATTATTACGGGAAAACTCCTAAGGAGTCCTCAGACTCATCGAGGGAGGCCCTAACATCATGTCAAGAACAACTATTCTACATTCACACAGTATCTATCATACTTTGCCTTGAACTCATTCATAGTCATGGCACCCACAGCTGCTCTGGCAGCTTATTCCACTCATTTACTACTCTCCAAGTAAAAAACCTAGCTCTAACACCCCTGCTAACCATCCATGCAAACTGGGTAAGAGTTGCTAACTCTTACCCAGTTTCCATGGATGGCCCCTAGTCCTGTTCTCAAAAATATCCTCTGAATTAATCTTATAGAAACCCTTCAGTAATTTGAATGTCTCAATCATATCACCCCTTTTCCACCTATCAACCAATTTCTGCAACCCACAAATCTTCAACCTGTTCTCATAAGGTTCATTCCATAGACCTGCTATCATCTTGGTCACTCGCCTCTGGATCCTCTTCACCTCCTCCCCTTCAAGAAAAAATCCTGGCGCCCAAATATGGGCACAGTAGTCAAGATGGGGTCTTACCAAGGCTCAATACAGAGGAACAATAACTTGCTTGTCTGCTCAAAGTATTCTTCAGTAACCAAGTGATTTGATGAGCTGATTTAACTACTTTTGCAATGTCCCCCCCTAAACTTCAACTCCCTATCCACCAACACTCTGAAATCCCTGGTCTCAGTCAATCTCCTAGAGTACAGTTCCACCAATGTGGTATACTGCTGCTAATCTTTTCACCCCAAAATGCATAACCTTACATTTTGCCACATTAAATTGACATCCATTCTCCTTAGCCCAGTCCTCCAATCTATCCAAATCATCTGCAAAATTTTGACATCATGTGCATTCACTATTGCTCTACCCAATATAATATATATATTATATATTCTAAAAATATGAAAATAAAACAAAGAACTGTTGTTATACAATTCTGCATGCAGTTGATCACATTATGTTGCATGATAATAAAGATGACCTTCAAAAATCAGTTGATACTGATGTCTTATTTAACTTGAGATTTCACAAAAAAGAACATTTAAAAGCAAAGATCCTATCAGATCAAAAGCAATCATAGAAGATAAAATATAATCTGGGCAACAATTAGAACACCACTGGAAAAAAAAAAAAAAAAAAAAGCTACCCAGCTTTATTAAGTAATAGCCACTCATACTATTATATGGTTCAGAAATATGGACTGTTAAAGAAAAAAAAGCAAAGTAAAATACAAGAACAATTAAAGGATAAGCAAAATTAGATTGTATAAAAAGATGAGGATATAAGAGTTATGTATTTATAGTATACATGGAAAAAAAAATCAACAAATATAAATGGCAAGAGCATCAGTACTTATACAGATGATGCATCTCTTACAGTTTATAATACTTTAAAATGGGACATGATAAATTAAAGAAACAAGAGATTCAAAGAAGCTTGAATGCAAACCAACTCTCCACTAAATTTCAAACTATCACTGCATGTCTTGAGTCAACACACCTATAAAAGGGTACTTAAGGTTTTTTTTTTAAATTCTAGTATAAGTCTAGCAACACAAAAGTACTGTGATGGGCTAAGGGTTAGACCACTAAGAAATCCTGCTCCAGACCAAACAAGGTGCTTTTTAAAATCACTCCAAGCCTCCACAAATAAGAAGGGTGGTGGTGGAGGAGTAGTGAGCCATGGTGATATTCAAATTCACATCTATGAATGAAGAACAGAGATGCTTCCACTCAGCCAAACAGGCCAGAATTTAAAATTTTAATATAATTTCTGACTAATTTATGATAAAAATATTCACAAACATGCTTCACTTGAAGGCAAGTCAGTCTCATATGGAGGTAACAGAGTTTTTGTTCCTTACAGAAGGTTTGCTCCTCCCACAAAGTGACCAGTGAACACACAATAAAAATATGTTTGTGGGATTGATTGCATAATGTAAAATGGCCTTCATGTTCTGGGACTATGCATGTGACATGTAATAATATCTATTGTAATAAATAAAAAATCTTTACATGATGGAATTGTTTAGACTGCAGAGGTGATGCTATTCAACTAGATTAATTTCAATTAACTTTTTTAAAATTTGTTGACTAGTGTAATCATATTAATTAGATTTTAAAAATTTAGTTAATAACTACTTAACGCAATTTACAGACATAGAATACCAGTTGTGGTGGTGGACGGTAGATGGTGTTGATTCGTAGTAGAGGTTCGGTGTAGTGGTTGAGACAGTTGTAGGTGTCCTCCCGCAATGAGTCTTCGGACTCCTTGGAGGGGTTAGGAATAATAATGTTTTTTTATACATATAGACCCCCCCCTCCTTATTCTTCACTAATTCCAATGAGTCACTACAGTGCTATTGATCACTGCTCCAGTTAGCATTACATCAAAATTTTATAGGATAGTTTAGTCTCCCTATTGGCCACAGCACACCGGTTGATCAAAACATAGATGTGATACAAATACTACTTAAAATAACATGGATATGGAATATAAAAGAGTTGACTTTTTCATTCAGCATGGCTATTTGGATGGTTAAGAGATCAGCTAGAACTGAAATTTAAAATTAGTGCAAAGAATAACATGCATCATATGTTACTAATACTGAAGTAGATTTATTTATGAGGGGTACCCAAAAATAACTGGATTTTTTTTTTTTTTTTTTTTTTTTTTTTTTTTTTTTTTTTTTTTTTAACTTTTATTAAAGTTTATAATACCATATTCTAGTCTCCTTCAAAGTACTCTCCATGTGAGTCAATGCACTTGTCCCAATGTTTTTTCCACTGCTAAAAACAGTTCTGGAACTGTTCAACTGAAATACTGTTTATGGCCTCTGGCGACTTTTCTTTCACTTCGTCCATGTATCACTGCCCTTTCATGGTTTTCTTTATCCATGGGAATAAAAAAAAAAAAAAAAAAAAAAAAAAAAAAAAAAAGTCACATGGAGAGAGTTCAGGCAAGTAGAGAACAACCACCATGTTGTTTTTTGTCAAGAACTGTTGGAGAGACAAAGCCACATGGGCTGGGGCATTGTCATGGTGTAGCAACCAAACGCTATTCCACATTTCTGGCTGTTTTTGTCACACTATCAATGCAGTCCTGTCAGAATGTTGAGAGAGAAATGTTGGTTCACTGTTCACTCTCTGTTTCATGTAGTCAGCCATCACGAAATCACCAAACTTGTTTGTAAGCACTAACAAAAAAGCAGCCAGAACAACAAAACAGTTCCCACAGGATGATGCCACTTACCAGACTGGTGCAGAAAACTGCCTACTCACAATGCCTAGTGGAATCATCCCTAACTAGAAAATGCACCAAGTTCAGATTCTGTTTATTTTTGGGTATCCCCTCCTATACTGGCCATGGTTTGAACTAAGAACTGTTTCATGCACAAACTACTTCATATTAGTTTGTGTGAAGAAGTGTTTTAAACCAATCATGAATTACCTATCTCTAATGCTTACAGATTTGTTCACAGACATACTTACCGATTCTTTTTTGATAATAGAAGACATGCAGTTCCACGTGCCCTTATACATTGGTTTGCTAATATCTTGTGTCTGCAGTCTAACCTATTTTTAAAAAATAAAAGTAATAAAAATATTTAAAACAAACTGCTTAAAAATTAATTTTTTTTATGAGAAACAATGTAGAATGAGGGAAGTAATAAAAATAACAATAATAAAAACTGAAAACTAAGCTCACTCCCTAAACCTGCATTATATCTAATGGTCATTAATTCACTACACCACATTTCAATGCAAAGCTTACATTTAAAAATTGTGATGCAGTTTAAATATTCATCAGCTGGGCTCGACAAATTAGGCAAAATCTGACTCACCAAGAAGAAAACAATTTATTCGCATAAGCCCCCATTTTTAATGGGGGGGGGGGGGCTGATCTTGGAAGGAGTCAGTAAATAATAAAAACTTTTTTTTTTTTCCAAAAATATAACTGTTACATTGATTTTTCTTACCAGAATGGCCCTTTATATTATGCATATTCTGTTTTTTCTTTAAGTTAAAAAAAAATGAAAGATTTTTTTATTAAATAAAAAAAGTAGTGTTTTACCCAGTATACAGTTATTTGCCAGCTGGCAAAATCTACTCACCAGAGGTGAGCGGGAGAGTACATTTGTCAAGCCCTGATCAAGTGTCATCTAATTTTCCCTAAGCTACTGCTGGCAAAAATTGCTGCCAGCTTGGTTGGCAGAACGGTTAGCATATCCACTCTCCAGCCAAAAAGGCTACGGGTTCGAATCCCGCTGTGGGCATGGATGTTTGTTTGTGAAAATACTAGTGGTGATCGGTGTAGATGAAGATAGTTGTGGATTGGCGGAGACTGAGAGCTATAGTGTAGGTACCCTCCCTCGATGAGTCTTTGGACTCCCTGGAGGTGTTATGTAATAATAATAAAAAATGTCAATGATATTTGGCTACACTAGGCTATCAGAGAAAAATATATATTATAACATAAATACTTTAATGATTTTGGTTATAATGCTACACATTCAATTTTTAAGTTCAATTTTGCAAATACTCTGAAATGACATGACTAGTTCCTTAACACACACCTAAAGAACCAAGAGCAGTAAAAGCTAACCACCATAGTAACATCACACATACTATTCAAGTGCTAACTACAACCTAGGCTTCCTTTTTACCATGGTTAGAAGAAACTCTAGTTAACTTGTATGAATTGATTGTTGAGAGAGATTTATTTTGACTGCAGTGTTGCCATCATTGCTTGACTGTTTCGTTTTGGTTTATTGGATGAAAAGAAAGAGTGGTAACATGGAGTGAAAGGAGATATGAACATGACAACCATATGACTAGTCTCCTTCCCAGGTAGTAATAGTGAAAATGGTTTAAAATTGTAATGAACTACACAAAGCATAACATCCTAATTTGGCACCATCTATTATTAGATAAAGAAGTTTTATAAGTATTATTTCAATCAAGTATCACCATATTTTTGGCAAATCGATACACCCATACTTGTTAAGGTCTAAAGTGAGGTGGCATTTGGGAAATGTTTAAAAAACCACATCCTAAAAAAAGTTCAGACATAGTGAAGTAATATCACAGTTAATCATTATACCATGAATCGAGATCCTGATTTAATAAAGTCCCCACCCCCCCCCCCGAGACATTTGAATTATTCACATTTATAGTACATGCTGGTTGTGTACTATATTTCACACAGAAAGGAATAATATACAAAGAACTGGCTGGGATCCTTTCTTTTAGAGTTACATGGTGATTAGCATTCATTTTAAAAATTTATGGAATTTACAACCGTGTTAAAAAAAACTTTTTTATTATCCCGACGTTTCGATCTTCACATCTGGAGCATACATCAATATACAAGACAAGCTGAGTTACATTATTAACTGTAAGCTAGAGAAACAATGATTTGATCACATGTTATTCTACTGGCATGATCTCTAGTAAAAAAAATAAAAAAAAAATTATAAATTACATCAAGCTAAATTCTATTTACGATGTCATCGTAAATAGAATTTAGCTCGATGTATTTTTTTTTTTTTTCCCCCCACTATAACTCAGCTTGTCTTGTATATTGATGTACGCTCCAGATGTAAAGATCTAAACGTCGGGATAATAAAAAAGTTTTTTTTTTTTTTTTTTTTAACAAGGTTGTAAATTCCATAAATTTTTAAAATGAATGCCGATCACCGTGTAACTCTAAAAGAAAGGATCCCAGCCAGTTCGTTGTATATTTTTTCTTTCTTGTGAAATATAGTACATAACCAGCATGTACTATAAATGTGAATAATTCAAATGTCTCAGGGGTGGGGGTGGGGACTTTATTAAATAAAGGGTCTCGATTCATGGTATAATGATTACCTGTGATATTACTTCACTATGTCTGAACTTTTTTTAGGATGTGGTTTTTTAAACATTTCCCAAATGCCACCTCACTTTAGACCTTAACAAGTATGGGTGTATCGATTTGCCAAAAATATGGTGATACTTGATTGAAATAATACTTATAAAACTTCTTTATCTAACAATAGATGATGCCAAATAGGATGTTATGCTTTGTGTAGTTCATTACAATTACATCAAGTTAAATTCTATTTACAATGTCATCGTAAATAGAATTTAGCTTGATATAATTTTTTTTTTATTTTCACTAGAGGTCATAGAATAACATGTGATCAAATCATTGTTTCTCTAGCTTACAGTTAATAATGTAACTCAGCTTGCCTTGTATATTGATGTATGCTCCAGATGATGATCTTGATGTGAAGATCAAAACGTCGGGATAATAAAAAAGTTTTTTTAACACTGTTGTATATTCCAAAGTCAGTGATACCATGAATGAGCAACACAGAATGTATAAGATTAATCTTAGAAAGGAATTTTACATAGGTACATGGAATGTCCGGGGTTTACAGATGGGTACTCTTGAGATTGTCTGTAAAGAGATGGATAGGTATAAAATTAACATCTTGGGAATTACAGAGACCAGATGGAATGGAGAAGGTCACTTCAAAAGACAGGATGGTAAGCTAGTTATTTACTCAGGTGGTGACTCAAAACATCATGGGGTAGCTGTGATACTGAAGAGAACTGAGGCAAGAAGCCTTCTTGGTTATAACTCCATTAACGATAGGATACTCTACATTAGACTTAAGGCTCAGCCTACTAACGTATCAATTGTGGTAGTTTATGCACCCCACACGGATAGGCCTGAAGAAGAGAGTGAAGAATTCTATGAAAACTTACAAACTGTTTTGGACTGCCTACCAAGGAGAGACATACTGTACATCTTAGGAGACTTAAATGCAAAAGAGTATGAGAGTCAGTCCGGAGTGTGGCATGTTTGGTCTGGGTGAACGTAACACCCATATTGAAAGATTGTTGGAATTTGCCCGTGCTAACAGATTAGTTATTACCAATACCTGCTTCCAGAAACATCCATGGCGGACCTATACTTGGACATCCAACATTGATAGGTCAAGGCACCAGATTGATTACATCTTGGCTCTCCAGCGGTGGAAGACAAGCATCTCTGATGTGCATACTTGTCCTGGAGCAGATTGTGGTACAGACCATCAGCTGGTAAGAGCCAAAGTAAGACTAAGACTCCGAAAACTTCCAGGTCAGGCACATTCCACTAGATTGGATTTTAGAGTAATTCCTAGTGGATTCACAGAAGAAACATCAACTCTGCTGGATGATTTTTTGGAGACCAATGAGGAAATCTCACCAGAAATGCTTTGGGAAGGAGTCAAGATGATAATACAGGATACAGCGAAGACTTATCTCAACCCAATAAGAAAACCAAGAGACCCATGGATATCAGATTCAACATGGGAACTAATCAAAAGAAGGCAGTTGGAAAAACAAAGAGACACAGGGACTGAAGAATACAAGAGATTACATAGAGAAATCAGAAGAGCCATCAAGCAGGATAAGGAAAAGTTCTATACTAATAAATGTGAAGAAATAGAGTTCCAGATGAGAAGGCATAATTATAAAAGGATGTTTTATTTAGTTCATGACTTAAAGCACAAGTTCAAGCCTAAATTGAATGTCATCAAAGACAGAAATGGATCATTACTAACAGAAGAGTTGAAAATCAAAAACAGATGGAAAGAATACTGTGAGGAACTGTACAGCAGAGTGGATAAAGAAAATGTGGAGTCCTCCCACCAAGAAAATTTTGATTTGGAACCTCCTCCACTTAGGCATGAAGTTGAAAGAGCAGTTAAGCAGCTCAACAGCAATAAGGCCCTAGGTGCAGATGAAATCCCAGCAGAGTTAATTAAGGCCACAGGAGATGGAGGGATAAGAGTGTTTCATAGATTGATTACAAGGATGTGGGAGACAGGATCATGGCCTAGAGACTGGAAGAAGTCAGTTTTCATACCACTACACAAGAAAGGTGATATGAAGGCATGCAAGAATTATAGAACTATTAGTTTGATATCTCATGCAAGCAAAATTTTATTAAAGATCATGCTAAATAGGATTGAGGCCAAAGTAGACCGAGATGCCCGAGGAACAAGCAGGTTTTAGGAAAGGTAGGGGCACCAGAGATCAGATCCTTTGCCTTAGACAGATCATAGAAAAATATAAAGAATTCAGACTCCCTCTAGTAATGTGTTTCTTAGACTACTCTAAAGCTTTTGACTGTGTTGAACATGTGAAACTGTGGGAAGTAATGAAAAGAATGGGTTTTCCTCAACACACTATCAGGTTGATAGCCTTGTATAAGGAGCAAGAAGCCACAGTAAGAACAGGTGTTGGATTGACTGACTGGCTTGAAGTTGGAAAAGGAGTTAGACAAGGATGTTTACTTTCTCCTCACTTGTTTAGTATATATGCAGAGGACATCATGTGTGAAGCACTGGATGAGCTCAGGACAGGAATTATGATAGGAGGTAGATTGATCAGTAATCTGAGGTACGCTGATGATACAGTACTCCTTTGTAATGACATGGAAGAACTAGGACTAATTCTTGACAAAGTTAACAAGATTAGTAATAACAGAGGACTTCAACTCAATTCTAGCAAGACAAAGATCATGGTTCTCAAAGGAAAAACAAACAGAGAAGCTCTTGAGAAACAAATGTATCTTAATGGAGAAAGAATTGAGGAAGTCAGCAAGTTTGAGTACCTGGGATCCATTATTAATGTGAAGAATTGCTGTTCAGAAGATGTCAGAAAAAGGTTAGGAATGGCTAAAACAACAGTCAGAGACCTGTCAAAAATCTGGAAGGATGGATCTATCTCCATGGGAACAAAGTTGAGGATTTTGGACGCAGTTATTTTTCCAACAGCAACTTATGGATGCGAGACTTGGAACCTAAAGAAGTCAGATAAGAAATGGATATCTGCTTTTGAGATGTGGTGTTACAGAAGGCTGTTGAGGATATCATACACTGAAAGGCGTACAAATGATTGGGTGTTAGAAAAGATTAGTAGAACTTTAAGGCTCCTTAAGGATATTGACAGAAGGAAGTTAAAATATTTTGGACACATAGAAAGGATGGAGGGAGGACTTCTCAGAACAATAATAAAAGGTAAAGTTCCTGGGAAAAGAGGAAGGGGTAGACCATCAATGAGATGGATGGCGTGTGTGGAGTGACTGATCTTCAGAGAGTTGAGGCTGCCAGAAGGGCAAACAACAGGACTACATGGCGAGGCCTAGTGTGGAACATCATCGAGCATTGGAGTGACCATACGGCATCTGTAGATGCCCAGTGAACACAGATGTATATTCCATAAATTTTTAAAATGAAAACTGGCTGGGATGGCAATAGATTTCTTAGTTTCTTGCTCTTTTGCCAGTTTCTACATAGAACACTTAAAGAACCAAGCACTCACAGCCACACTCCAATTAGGTTTACCTACACTATGCACATGATGTGTTTGCTGTTTGGCCACATGGTCCACACATTATACATCCAAAAATCCACTTCACAACAGAAACAGAATCAAATAACTGCCCTTCTCAGACATACACTTTTCATATGGTTCATGATTTTTTTTCCCCATTTTCTTCTATTTATAAAATAGCCAATAAATGCTAGAAGATATTTACACAAAATAATTACACTGTCATCCAGTCTAAATGCACAGTACAGTACAGTATCCTAAAAACTAATAGTGCCAGAACTCTGTTCAATTGATATTGCTCTTACCACTGAACTCACCTACCTTTGCCACACATTTTTAACAAACTGTTATAACCTCCCAAAAATAGATAACATACTAAAGTTCCCCAATCTCCCTCCTCCCCTAACCAAAGACCACCGAAAAACTATGTAATATATTCATGCAGCATCTGAAAATATATCCAGTGCTTAAACTAGAAACTCTCATCCATTCACTTAAAGACAAACCATTCTTTATCACATGCAGGAGTGTATTGACATACCTGTACTTGTAACCTAGCTTACTATGGAGAGACAAGATCTGTTGACATCTGTGTGAGGACATAATACATTCACAACCATCAGTCTCCAAACTTTTACAAGCAAAACCATTATTAATAATATTGCAAAAATAGAATGAACAGCTTTAACCATGCTACCGGCCAGGACATATATATACGTCCAAGTTTCCATGGATGCGAAGTGCATATTAAAATTGTAATACCATCGATATTACGTTGAAATATATGAGGATGCATATTTGATCCATAATGGCCGGTAAGGTGGTTAAAAGCATTAAAAGAGATAAAATAAAAATAAAATCATATTACTGAAAGCTGACAAAAGACAATTCAACAATAGTATTAAACTCAGTAGAATACATAGAAAAAATGCAGTCACTTCTATACAACATTAACACCTATGAAAAATTGGACCATGATCCCCCACAGGATATTTCCATAATAAGACTCAATAAAAAAATAATATAACATGCTGAACTGGTCTGAAGAAATAAAAGTCTCAAGTCTAGACATCCTCTGGTTCCAAGAATATATAGGGTCCCTATAGTGAATAAACAGGACTTGCCCTTGAGACCTATTGTTGATGCAATTTTTGCAATGTTGATACTCTCCAACTTCTTTGCTATCGAAATATCTTAGCAAACCTACTAAGCTCTTACAATGGCCCAATATCCTCTTATGTAAGAAATGCAATACATTTCAGAGAGAGCAAAGACATCACAATAGTCCTACTGATATACCTGTAAGCCTGGACATAATAAAATTGTTCACTGATGTACAAAGAAACCATACAACTATTACAAGACCTCTTCCCACAAGACACAGTGATTAATTCATCTTGGAATTTGAGAATTCCAAGAAGAATATTTTGAAGAGAAGGAAGGATTAGCAATAGATCCCCCCCCCATTTTTTATCAAGCCTATTCATGGAGTGATTTGGAAAAGAAAAAAACCTTCAGTATCAAGGAACAACCTAAAATTTGGTCAAGATATGCCAATGCTATTTTTGGGACCTACCCCCACAACAACCTTCACCTGTGAATTAAATGAACTGTTGAAAAAGGGTAAAGACAAGCAGTCTTTACCATTTTTGGATATACTTGTTGAGATATTCCCAACAAAATGCATCCAATTTTTCAGTCTATAGGAAGCCAACAAACAGAGGACATTATCTACATGCCATATTCCATCACCAACCAGTGCAAAAAATAAGCATCATTCATTCCCTACGTGACAGGGCTCACAGAATTTCCACTAACATAGAAAAAAGAAACCAAGAGTTACAACACCCGAGTTCAATCCTACCAAAAAATGGCCACAATAGAACATTAATCAAAAAATTTCTTCAATCTACAAAACAATCAGATGAACAAGAAAACCAAGAGACTTTAGAAGAGCAGTGATTCTTCCATATATACAATTAGTCACATACAAAACAGCAAGGTCACTTCAACAAAATATAAATGCCACTTTCTAATCAGCAGGATCTCTAATCACTTGAAATCTCCACATCTGCCATTAAAAAAACCAGGTGTCTTTATGTAGTACATAAATCAGAGCACATAAAGATTGAGTCTTTGATCATTCTCTGATGAAATCTGATAATTTCATCAGAGAATATGGTGAGTGGGGGTGTTGCACTCCCTCCAACTGGTGAAAGGGGATCATGAAGTGATCACATGGATGGTGGTAGCTAGCCACATGAAGACTTCTGTGAGGAAAGGATATGTGGAACTATGAAGCTGATGATTATGAAAAGCTTAGGAGATAGGATGAATATAGGATTGGACACTGACAAATATTTAACAGTATCAGTGTGTGAATGTATTCTGAAGGTCAAAAGGCCGAGTAACATAGGTGTCAAATGGGTGAGTGAAAGGATTAAGCATGAAATTTGAAAGAACACACTGTGGAGGCAGCACAAGATGAATAACAGTAATAATCAGTTGCACAAAAAGTATTAAAGAAGAACAGGCCAGGAAGGTGAACTCAATTGACAAGGACAGCAGAAGTGTGTGTAGTATGAGCAAAAAATTAGCAAATTAGGCCAAGAAAAATCTTAGGGAGTTTTTCAATATGCGACAAGTAGAAAAGAGGATTGATTATTGCAAGATGAAAATGGTAGATGGGTAACTACTGCAGAGGACACAGTCTAGGTATTCATTGAGCAACTTATCAGGATGTTTCATTCTCAGTAATGTGAAATCATGAAAAGCTCAAGTGGAAGGAAATAGGTGGAGTTATTGGCAAGCAAGCAAGAGATACACAAGGAGTTAAACTTAATGTCAATAAGACTTCATGACATATCACCATGTCTTAAGGAAATGTTCTGCAGAGTTAGCATCAACCTTGATTAACCTCTAACTTTTGCAACAGCAAAAGTTAGAAAGGAGTGGAAGAAAGGTAAAAATATTCTACTTTTACAAAAATGGAGACAAGGCAAAGACTAAATTATAGGCCAATCTATACATCTGGAGTTGTGGTTACAGAATGATGGAGAGATTGGCGAGAGCTAGGATACAGATGGTGGATTGATAACAGCAGTATTTTCTATGATAATCAGCATGGGTTTGTTAAAGGGATATCATGTTTCACCAACTTAGGTGCTATAACAAGGTAATGAATGTATTGAAGATGCACATACAGCAGTATACTTAGATTTTGCAAAGGCTTTTGACAGACTGTCACAATCAGGAGACTAAATTCACTGGTGGTGTGCCACAAGGGCATGTTTTGGAACCATTGTTATTTAATTTGCATATTAATGATATAGTATGCCCATACTTGGCTTTGTGCCAAGAATAGTCGATTCATGCTGAAGGGGAGAAAGAAATGAATGATGTATGATGTCGCCAACATGCGAAATCACGTGCTTTCTTGTCTGGCGCTGTACTACTAGTAGCTTGATTTTTGTTGTTGCTTTTTTTTGCAGTAATTTTTTTTATTATTAATTGGTATGATGGATCCAGTACAGTCAACAAGTTCTGGTATTAAACCTTTCAGTAGCTCTTGCAAAAGAATATTGAATAATGTGCTGACATTCTGAGAAAAAGAATCATTAGAAGGCAGTCTCCTTGTTCCCCTTTCTCAAGTCATAAAACGTGCAAGTGCAATTGCAGGCATATCGGAGTCAACTGTTAAAAGAATTCGTATGGAATCAAAAGGTGAAGGTAAGCCAAAATTTAAATCTCCTAAAAAGCGCCAGAGAAAGAAAACCATCAAAAGCGTAGCTTTGAATGATTTTGATGTAGATATTATAAGAAGAACTATTCACGAATTTCACGTGGTCGAGAAAAGAGTGCCAATTGTTCCAAAAGTGATTCCTGTGCTGAAAGAAAAAATTAATTTTCCTTGGAAAAGAGAAACTTTAAGGAAAATAGTTCATGAAATCGGATTTTGTTTCAAAAGTCCCAGAATAAAAGGAAATTTATCATGGAGCGAAGTGACATTGTTTTATCTAGAAAACAGTATTTGAGAGCAATATGATATTTCAGGGAGGAGAAATGACCGATTGTGTATCTAGATGAAACTTGGATTGACAGTAATTTAACTTAGGGAAAATGTTGGCAATCTAAAGAAGAATGTGGAGTGCTACAAACCAGAAATGCCTCGCGTCGCATAATAATTGTGTGTGCAGGTGGAGAAATGGTTTTTTTTTACCGAATTCAAACTTACTATACAAAGCCAATTCAACTACTGGAGATTACTAAGGGCAAATGAATTCTATGATCTTTGAAAAGTGAGCAGAAGAAAAACTGATTGCAAACCTTCCTAAAAATGCTATTGTTATAATTGATAATGCTTCATATCACTCCATTCAATTAAACAAAGTTCCAAATTGGTTTAATAAGAAGCAAGTTCTTATGGATTGGCTCTCTGCAAATAACATTTCTCATTCCCCAGATATGCGAAAAATTGAATTGCTTAACTTGGTCAAAAGAAACTCTGCCACAACTAAACTATTTAAATTCAACACGATGCTCAAAGAGCATGAATTCCTAGCTTTGAGGCTACCACCATATCATTGTGATATTAATGCTATTGAGTATGTTTGGGCAGAAGTGAAAAATTTCATTCGTCATTGCAATGTAACTGGGGATATTGATATTTCGAAACGTTTTAAGCTTTCAGAACAGGCAATTGAAAGTATTACAGTTCAAAACTGGGGAAAATATTGCTCTCATGTCACCTCATTGGAAAATACGTATTAGGATAGAGATGGAATTAGTGAAGAATTATGCGAACCTTTGGTGATCAATTTAAGTGAAAGTGATGGCAATTTGGACACCGATTCAGATGACTATGAAGATTAAAAGGATTTGATAATGGTATTTTTTTTTTTCAACACCCTTTTTTTTTTATTTTTGCATGGTTTTGTTAAAGAGTCACAACAAGTCATAAATAATTAATGGTTTAGGACACTGAAGTATCTCAGTTCTCTCAACTGTAAGTTTAGAATATCTAAGTTCATTTGAACAAATTTCTGTTTTTCTGTATAATTATTTTTTTTATTTTATACAAAACTTTCTTAAAAATAAATTTCATTAAATTTTTATTTTATGTTATAAAATAAATTTTTTTAATACTTAATTTTTTTAAAATTTTGTTAATACTCTACGTGCATTTTTTCAAACTGTTATACAAGCAAAATAGTCACCACTTTAAAAACTACAATGTTCGTGAAAGAAAAGCTAAATTTTCTGACCTGTAATAATAAACAAAC
Source organism: Typopeltis vanoorti (assembly GCF_054136105.1). Lineage (NCBI taxonomy): Eukaryota > Metazoa > Arthropoda > Arachnida > Uropygi > Thelyphonidae > Typopeltis > Typopeltis vanoorti. The sequence continues at coordinate 46,792,429 of NC_143565.1, read as the reverse complement.
TCATCCCAGAAGACTGATTGATTACCCTATTAGCAGAACGGATTCTCCTTTTTGTGACATGCACAGAGATGTCTAAAAGTCTCGCATCTGTGAGCGTACTATACTGGGATGGGTTTAACTGGTAATATGCACTGTATGCAGGTGATGCAAAACTGGAGAAATTGATAAGCAGATATAGCCTTACAAGAGGACTTGAATAGATTGTCTGAGTGAGCAAGTTCCATGTTTGGTCTCTAGAGTGGGTTTCTGGACTATGCAGAAAATACATAAAATTGATAAAAATGGAAAAAGAAAGCCTTAACCAATTTAACCCATCCATGGTAAAAATGTATTATAGGTTTGCAAATAGCCTTTCATGGGTGGGAGCAACATAAAAAAAAGAGTGGAACTGTCAAGAATAGAATGCAAAGCATAACTTGGTGGGGAAATTTTGAAAATTAAAGAGACAAATCTGATAGTGGTGATAAACAAGGACTAAGTTCAGAGATCACATTGCACAATGTTATAGAATCACACTGTCATCATTGCATCAGATTATGGAATGATGCTGAGGACCTTAACATGCAGAAATATAGAGGTTATGATTCCATTGCATAATGCCTTGATTAGGCCTCACTTGAATTATAATGCACAGATTCGATCACCCTGATTTTCAGGTGATGAGAATATATTAGAAAGGGTCCAGAGAAGTCTAAGGTGGTGACCTATCTTTAGAATATGGGATATGGAGACAGATTAAGGGAATGAAATTTGCAAAGCCTTGTGAATAAGAGAAAAGGAAATATGATTGAGACATTGAAGTCAGTAATGGGGTTGGTATAAGAAGGGTGGGATAGAACAAAAGGGCCAATCTCTGGAAACTATATAATGAGGACAAGTGTGCAAGGGCATACAGAGCAGGTTCTCTGCATGGAGAGTAGCAGGTGAGTGAAATGTACTGCATGACAGTGTGGTGAATACAGACATTCATTGAGTTTAAAGCACAGTTTGATGATGTTTATGTGCAATAGTGTGCATCTACCATGATGAGTCTTGACACTGATTTCTGCAGTTGCATTTCTTGCTAATATGAGCATGCTGTAAGAAAATACGAGAGTGGTCTGAAAAGTTCTCACCCTCGACCATAGATGGCAACACTATTGGCAAGATTTTTTTTTCTAAAGCTGGTACATCTGTCATAAGCATCCATGTGAAATTGCAAGTCATTCTATCAAGTAGTTTGTTTTATACAGCTGTCTGAAGCAAAAGTGTTGTCTGTATCCCTTGAAATGGATAAAATTGAGTATCGTGTGGTTATAAAATTCTTTGTAAATGAAGGTTTAACGCCAAAAGAAATTCATTCGAAGTTCACAAAAGTTTATGGGCACTCTTCGCCTTCATTTTCAACAATTAGGAAATGGGCTGCCAAGTTTAAATGTGGCCATACCAGAATTGAAGATGATTCATGTGAAGGACGTCCAAAAAGTGTACCAGAAATCATTGATCAAGTGCACGATATGGTATTGGATGACCAGCGAGTCAAAGTGCTGAGACTATAGACATTTCAAAAGAATGTGCAGGATATATTTGCATGAAGAACTGCAAATGAAAAAGCTTTGCACAAGATGGGTGGTGGGCTTCCTCACAGCTAATCAAAAAGGCACTCGCATGAAAATCTCTGAACAGTGCGTGGAGCATTTTAACAAGAATAAAACTGATTTTGTGCATCAATTTATTACTATGGATGAGACTTGGATTCACCATTACACACCAGAATCCAAACAGTGGACAGAAGCCGGTTGTCCAGTGCCAAAGAAGAATACCAAAGTCTGTTCCATCAGCAGGAAAGGTTATGGCATCGGTATTTTGGGATGCTAAAGGCATTTTGTTTATTAATTATCTTAAAAATGTAAAACAATAACCAGGGAATAGTATTCCCATCTTTTAACCAGACTAGACAAAAAAATTCGTGAGAAAAGACCCGGTTTGCAGAAGAAAAAAAAAAATCATCTTTCATCAGGACAATGCACCTGCCCAAAAAGGTGTTTTGGCAATGGAAAAATTAATGGATCTGTACTATGAATTGTTGGAATATCCACCCTATTCCCCAGATTTGGCTCCCTCTGATTTCTATCTCTTCCCAAAACCAAAACTTTTCCTAGCTGATCAGAGTTTTTCTTTGAATCAATTGTAGCTGTAGAGGGGTATTTTGCAGATCTTACTGAGAACCACTACAAGGACAGGATAATGGTGCTGGAATAAATGTATTAGTGTTAAGGGAGATTTTGTTGAAAAATAAAAATAATTTTGAAATTATAAATTTGTTTTTTCATTGTTAGGCCGAGAACTTTTCAGCCCACCCTCATTCTAACAGGGCACACCATGTGAAGGTGAGGATTGGTCATTAGGTCAGAAGTCCCAGTCTGTTCTCCACATTCATACAATGTGGAGATCTCCTTCCAGTTATTTGGCTTTGACCCTTAAGCGACCTCATTCTGATATGCACTGAAGTCAACAATTTTTACAGTTTGAAAAACGATAACTAATGTAGATAAGATAGAATGTTCACATGTAGGAATTGTTAAGTGTCAAGAACATCTTTTTCAAGGGGCGAAGATGATTTGTATAAATAAATATTATTTATATAAAATAATTATACAAAAACCATAATTCTTTATAAATATTATAAAATGATTAACTTGTATAGATCAGTTTTTGTACCGAAGGACCCAGTCTCATTTAAATACATTATAATTTTATTTCAATTTACCAATTTATGAATGATTCACTTTATGTACAGTGGACTAGAACTTAATTCCTTTGTAAAATGAAGCTTTACTGTATCAAAATGATAGCACATGAATCTGAATTTTGGCTTATGAACTTGTGAGGTTGTCTGCAAGGACAGAAAAATCAGAACTCCATGGTGCACACTGGAAGTTAGAGGCAGTGAAGGAAAAGAAGAAAGCATATGTAAAGTTCCTGGCAAATAAAGTCAGCTTGTGCTCTTAGAGAATACAGAGACAAATGTAAGAAAGCTGAACACTGTGCAAAACTAGCTAAACAAAAGTCATGGGAAGACTTTAGTAAGAACATAGAAAATAAATATCAGGAATGTGGCAAAATATTCCGGAGGCTGTTGAAAAAGTTCAGAAATGGATGAAAGAGTGCTGTAAAAGGGATTAGAATTGATAAAAATGACATGTAAACTGGAGAAAAAGATATCCTTGATGTATGGAGCAATTACTTCGAAAAATTGCTAAAGAAACAGGCAGTGACAGTACAGTGGTAAAAAATACTAAACAGACATGCAATCAGGAATACGTATCCATACATGAAGTCGAAAAAGCCATCAAAAGCCTGAAATATGGAAAGGCAGCAGAAGTAGATGATATTCGACCAGAAATCCTCAAGTATGGAGGTACAGAAGTCTTGGAGTGGCTGTACTGCATTCAGACCGAATAGAGGCTGTAAGGATCAGATTTTCATTTTATGACAAATAGTTGAGAAATCATGGGAATATAACAAAGATCTTTATTTAAGTTTTGTAGACCTGCAAATGACAAGATGCAAAGAGAAAAGCTATTCAAAACATTACGGCTATATGGTGTCAATGGGGCATTATATCAAGCAATACTTAGTTTTTATTTGAGTTGTAAGTCAGCAGTTAGAATTGAAGTACAGGAAGATGGTTTGATATTAAAATCTGGTGTCAGACAAGAATGTACATTATCCCATCTGTTATTCATTATCTATATGGATCCCATTATAAAAGAAACTAGTATTAAACCTGATATCAAAATTGGAGATGTTAATCTCAGCTCTTTACTTCATGCAGATGATGTTATACTTTTAAATAAATCCAGTATAATTCTGCAAGATTCCCTGATTAAACTGAATAACTGTTGTGATAAATTTAGTATGAAATCAGCAATAACAAGTCAAACACAATGAAAATATGCAGAAACATTGAAAACGTCAACTGCATTGTGAATGGAGAACCTATAAAACAAGTAAAGCATTTCAGTTACCTAGGTGCAATTTTTAGTGAAGCCAGTAAATTAAATATGGAAATAGACAACTGAATCAACAAAGCCGGTGTGGTAGGAAGTCAACTGAATAAATTTATATGGAATAAGAGAGAAATTAGTCAAAACACTAAATTAGCTGTATACAAGACAGTGTTCAAATCAATTTTAACTTATGGATCTGAGAGCAGAGTTAGAAATAAAACACTTGACCAAAGACTATAGACCACAGATATGAGAGTCCCGCGAAAGATCAGGGTCATGAACAGATGACATCAATAGCAATATATTTAAAATGAAGATATTAGGAAAGAACTTGACATTGTTAGCATCCAAGAATGTGTTAGTAGAGCTAATCTCAAATGGTATGGTCACTTAAACAGAATGGAAGAGGAAAGATTAACAAAACAAGTGTTCTCTGCCAGGATGGCAGGAAAAAGACCCATAGGAAGACCAAGATATAAGTGGATTGATATAGTAAAAATTGCCTTAGAAGATAGAAACATAAGATCTGGTAATGTTGGAGTCTTGATGATAAGATTGATTTGGAGGAAAATTGTTGATTGGAAGTTAGCAATGATGTAAGTTCTTCATGTGGTACTATCATAATATCCTGTACACCCTTTGAGGGTACATATCAGGAATTTGATGATGAAATTTCTAGTTTTTCATTTGTGAAGTGATGGGTGTTTATTAGTGACAGGAATATTTTGAAATTGCAGTTGGAAGTTCTATTGCTGTCAAAAACTGAAAATATGAATCTGGCATTCATAAGTTACATTCAATGCAATCAACTTAAAAACATGACATTCATGAGTTGGGACATCATAAAAAAAAAGCATGTTTAGAGCTAAGAAATATATCCACTCTCCCTTCTCAAATGTAAAACAGTCTAACCAGAGAATTACACAACCCACAGTAAATAATGTGGCACATGGCCTCATATGTAATATTTAAAACTGCAAGTGTCATCACTAATGTGTACAAAGCTTGCTCACTGATTAGCTTCCTTAAATATAACAACTTAGTAAATGCACTACATCAACCTTAAATAATTATTTCATGTAGAAATTGAGATAGGCCCAGTCATCCATGAAAAATTCACTAGATCTGAATCCCTAGATGAAGTGATTCCTGATCTCTAGTATTTTGCAAAACAGAACAAGCTTGATGGTGTTTCTTCTGCTAAGTTTTGCAGAAATGTGCACTTTTGTGTGTGCATGTTGGGGGGGGGGGGGAGTTGAGAAGTAGTATGGGATAAATGCTATTTCCCTTTTTAACAATGTCAAAAAAAAAAAAAAAGCAACTAGGATCTAGAACCCCTTTTTTCTTTTTTTAAGGCTCTTAGGATTACATGACAATTTCTGAATGCAGAATAGCAACAGTATCACTTGACATTGGTCGTTAACCTTAATTTTAAGACGCAGCTAAGTAATGATGGGATGGGAAAATAAGAACGTGATAAGTGCAAGAGATATGCCTTAGTCAGGGATATGATGGGTTAACTTATGTCAATGACCTTGAACTTCATATATCTGTAGTTATCAGAAAATGCATAGAATGACCAAGTTTTGCAACATGGTAGTTTTCAAACTAAGAGCGAGAGAGAAAAATTTTACATTTTTATTTATATTACATGGGAAAAACTGGTAAATTTTTAGATACTGCTTTCAACACAATGATAACAAATGTTTTTGAGTCTTCAAATTTCACTTGTTTTTTTTTATGATGTAACTATTTCAGAAAGTTTCAGAATCAAAAATAATCTGCAGTCTTATAAAAATAATGAGTACTAACTTTTGAATTTTAAACATTTGAATCAACTAGTAAAATACTAAACATTTGTAAGAACTATAATTACTGTAATTTTATTTTTGTGCATTATGAACAGCAAATTATATATACTTACTGGAAAATCTATTGAATTGAATATTTTTAAAATGAAATAGTTTCCTTCCCTACCCTCAACACACCTTATTTCCTAGGTATTTTGCACTGGATTGTTAATTAACTATTTATTTAGCAAATAAGAAAAAGGTATATTAAACTTATATGTAAGCTTGTGAAATTTTTTTTTTATATATTCTATAAGAATATTTCTTATATATTTCTGTTTTCTGTATTATGCCTCAGCACCTCTGGACATTGGTCATTAGTCCAGAGATTCAGATTTCCCTATCAATGTAGACAACTCTGGCATGCTATTTTTCTTTTACCACCCTTCTCTCTCTCTCTCTCTCTCTCTCATATTTCAATGACTCCACCAACTTCGAATCCTATTAATAGTTCTGATGAAGATACACTCCATTCTTCCTCAACAAACACTGCAATATCTATAGCCAGCATCTTAAAATGCAGATATCCAAGACATTCTCCAGTTGGTACAAGACATAATCTAGTCTGTCTGAACAAAAGTAAGACATTCTGCCTCATTTCTTACAAAATATTCCCACACCAACCTCATCTAACGATGCCCACAAGGAATGCTACCTGAACTGCACATAAGGAAAAAAAAAAAAAAAACAGCTGATATAGTCTCCAATTTGAGAGTATAGCAGATCTACAGGATGGCTGCCCAGATAGCATGAGACAGAACTGTTATTGTAATATGAGGTATAGTAGAAAAGTAAAGTAATGAAATTTTTTCATATTACAACAACCAGCAGCACTATCAATATGTTAAAGTTATCCCCACTCTTTCTGTCAGCACCAGTTTCTCATCAATAGGGTAAACACACCTATCAAGTGTATGCCTGACGTGTTCATCACAAAAATGGAGAAGCAAAATCTTGAATATGTTGCTGCCGAAACTGTGTGATAAAATTAAATGGGCGTAATGATTCTTTATCATGTGCTCACAAAGAATTCAAGACCGAAGAAGGTGCACAAGCAAGACTACAACCAAGATTATCTTTTTTGATACTCATGGCATGGTCCACCGAGAATATGTACCTCTGACTGTCAATCAAATTTTCTACAAAGAAATCCTTAAATGGTTGCAAAAAAGCATTTTACAGATGCATCCAGAGATTGCAAATTATTGGACCTTGCATCAAGACGTGTTCTCTATCCTGCACTGTAATTTGAAAATATTTAGTCAAAAAATCCGTTTCAGTGTTGGAACACTCATTTTACTTGCCCAATTTGTCTCCATGTGACATCTTTTTTTTTTTTTTCCTTTTCCCATGCTCAAGAACAAGATGAATGAAGGTACCCGTTCTGAGACCATAGAAAACATAAAGAGCCATAAACAATGATGAGGATTTACACCAATCCTGCTATACAGCATTGAAGGAATGTTGAACCCAGTGTATTCTGTGCAGGGAGGAGGAATTTACCATGAAAGTGACCATGATGCATCAGAAGATTAATGGAATACATGATTTCATACGAATTTTGTATCATTACGACCTCATACATCAGGAGTTTTCGTGACCAACTTAAAAATAATTGCTACTTTGCCAGATCATGACTACATGGAGTACAAGTATAGTGGTATGTATGGACACTTCCTAGGAAAAGCATGGACAAGAGAGTGGGTACTCCTTGTATTTGTGTATAGAAGATATGTTTGTAAAAAAATAAAAAAAAAAATACTATCATCCCATTACCCTCATCTCAATTCTCTTGAAAACATGGAGGGTACTAACAGCTACCTTTTTCACTACATAGAAGACAATGACAACTACTAATATTGTCACAACAGTTGGGTAACAGTTGTTCCAAATCTTTCCTTTCCTCTCTTCTTGCTTATGTGAAGCAAGAAGAGAGGAAATTTTGCACATAATCTCTTCTTAAGTTATTATATGCATCTTTATCTACTCTCCAAGGAAGAACTGAAGTTCATACTGAACAATGGTATAACATATTAAGCCTTTGTTATATTTGTCAGAATGTCATGTGATTAATGGAAGTCAAGTAGTATATGTGCTTAAGGGTCAAAGCTGTATAACTGAGAGGAGACCTCCACATAGCCTTTAAAGGAATGCGGAGAACCGACCAGGGCTTCTGACCTAATGTCCAATCCTCACCTTCTCGTGGTGCACCCTGTTGGGTATCTACTTTGATACTGAACGAACGAGGATGGGCTGGCAGTTTGGGATTTAGCCGACCAAATTGTATTCTTATTGGTTAAACCAAAATAAAAAATGATGGCACAACATGACAAAATTTCATGCCGGCTGGGGCGTCGCCCGGTTAAACAAGGCCCCCGTTGTTTTCGCCAGGGAACCAGGGCGAACAGCGAAAAGTCAGCTACTGGAACAAATCTGAAAACAAACCCCAACTCAACATCACCAGAGTTAAAGATCGGTACTATCAATGTAAGAAGCCTGAATGGCAAAGAAATGGAGCTAGCTGAGGAATTAGATAAGTACCAGATCGACATAATAGGGGTGACTGAAACAAAAAAGACCAAAACTGGTGAGATCTTTCTGAGCAATAAAGACAAAATGTTATATTCAGGCAATGACAATCAAGGAAAAGAAGGAGTAGCCATAGTATTCAACACAAAATACGAGGCTAATCTTCTTGAATGGCAGTCAGTCTCAAGTAGAGTAATGTGGGCAAATATGAGAATGGGGAACTGGACAATGAGACTTATTTGTGCCTATGGTCCCACAGAAGGTTCTACTAAGGTAGAAGTGGAGGAATTTTTTGAGGCTTTAGAAAAAGCAACTGACACAATGAAAAAGGAAAAGTTGGTCCTTGTTGGGGATCTAAATAGTAGAGTAGGAAATGATTGTGAGACATACAAAAATATTTTGGGAAAATTTGGAGAAAAGAGCAAAGCTAATAATAATGGCAAATATCTGTTGGATTTCTGCTCAGGACATGGACTGGTTATTACTAACACCATGTTCCAACATAAAAATGTGCACAAATTCACATGGAGAGAAGAGGCTAGGAATAAGAAAAGTCTCATTGACTATGTTATTGTTGATAGTGATGTTTTCTCCCTGGTGCAGGACACCAGAGTGTACAGAGGATTTGAAATTGGAAGTGATCACTATTTAGTCTTGAGCAGGATAAAATTGAATTTCATATTGAAAAGAATAACATGTAAGAAAGTTTTAAAGCGAATAAAAGTTGAGCAGCTCTCAGATGTGAACTGTAGACTAAAATACAGAAATATTATTGAAAAGAAAATGAAAGAGTTTGAGAACAGGAATCAAACCTTGGAGATTCAGTGGCAAACTCTGAAGGAAACATTGATTGATTCTGCCAGAGAGGCATGTGGTGAGGTTGTGTGCAAGGATAAAAAAATCAGAACTCCCTGGTGGACACAGGAAGTTAAAGAGGCAGTGAAGGAAAAGAAGAAAGCATATCAAAAGTTCCTGGCAAATAAGGCAGCTGTTACTCTTACAGAATACAGAGACAAATGTAAGAAAGCTAAACAGTGTGTAAAACTAGCTAAACAAAAGTCATGGGAGGACTTTGGCAAGAATATAGAAAATAAATATCAAGAAGGTGGCAAAATATTCTGGAGGTTGTTGAAGAAGCTTAGGAATGGAGGAAAGAGTGCTGTAAAAGGAATTAGAGATGATAAAGGTGAAATGAAAACAGGAGAAAAAGATATCCTTGAAATATGGAGTAATTACTTTGAAAAACTGCTAAATGAAACAAGCAGCGATGACAGCACAGTGGTAAAAAACACTGACCAGGCATGCAGTCAGGAATACATATCCATACTTGAAGTAGAAAAAGCCATCAAAGGCTTGAAATGTGGAAAGGCAGCAGGAGTAGATGATATTCGACCAGAAATGCTGAAGTATGGTGGTATAAGAATCTTACAGTGGCTGCACTGCATAGTTCAGAAAGCCTGGACAGAGGGACGAATTCCCAATGATTGGAGTAGAGCTCTCATAGTACCCATATATAAAAAGGGAAATAAAACTGAATGTGAGAATTACAGAGGTATTTCCCTACTGAGTGTTCCTGGCAAGATCTATGCAAGTATACTTGAGAAACGGTTGAGAAGAATTGTGGAAGAAAAGCTTGGTGAAGAACAAGCTGGATTCAGGCCAAATAGAGGCTGTCAGGATCAGATCTTCACTTTACGACAAATAGTCGAGAAAGCATGGGAATATAACAAAGATCTGTATTTAAGTTTTGTCGATTTGGAAAAGGCATATGACAAGGTGCCAAGAGAGAAGCTATTCAATACGCTGCAGTTATATGGTGTCAATGGGGCATTATATCAAGCAATACTTAGTCTTTATTTGAGTTGTGAGTCAGCAGTTAGAATTGAAGGAAGTACAGGAAGATGGTTTAATGTTAAATCTGGTGTGAGACAAGGATGTACATTATCCCCCCTGTTATTCATTATCTATATGGATCACATTATGAAGGAATGTGGTATTAAACCTGACATCAAAATTGGAGATGTTAATGTCAGCTCTTTGCTTTATGCGGATGATGTTATACTTCTAAATAAATCCGCTACAAGTCTGCAAGATTCTCTGACTAAATTGAATAGCTGTTGTAATAGATATGGTATGAAGGTCAGCAATAAAAAGACAAAGACAATGAAAATAGGCAGAATCATTGAAAATGTCAACTGTGTTGTGAATGGAGAACCTGTGGAACAAGTAAAACATTTCAGCTACTTAGGCACAATTTTTACTGAAGATGGTAAACTAAATATAGAAATAGACAACAGAATCAGCAAAGCTGGTATCGTGGGAAGTCAATTGAATAAATTCATATGGAATAAGAAAGAAATTAGTCGGAACACTAAATTAGCTGTATACAAGACTGTGTTCAAACCAATTTTAACTTATGGATCTGAGAGCTGGGTCAGAAGTAAAACACTTGACCAAAGACTAGAGACCGCAGATATGAGAGTCCTGAGAAAGATTAGAGGCGTGAACAGATGGAATCAATGGCAATATCATATTAAAAATGAGGATATTAGGAAAGAACTTGACATTGTCAGCATCCAGGAATGCGTTAGCAGAGCTAATCTCAGATGGTATGGTCACTTAAATAGAATGGGAGAGGAAAGATTAGCAAAACAAGTGTTCTCTGCCAGGTTGGCAGGAAAACGACCCAGAGGAAGACCAAGATATAGGTGGATTGATACGGTACAAAGTGCCTTAGACGATAGAAATATAAGATCTGATAATGTTGGAGTCTTGACAAGTAACAGACTGATTTGGAGGAAAATTGTAGATAGGAAGTTAGTAATGATGTAATTTTTTCATGTAGTACTGTCATATCCTGTACATCCTGTACACCCCTTGAGGGTACATGGCAGGAATTTGATGATGATGATGATGAAGTAGTATATGTTCATAAAGTAAGACAGAATCTGCAATTAAGTTCTTTTTCTTGGAAGTGCCTTTGAAACTCTCAATTAAATGTATTCCTATTGCTAGAGAAATTATATGAAAGTATACGCAAGTATAATAGTCAAGTGAGAGGCAAGACAGATTGAATGAATGAGTAAAAATAAAATAGCAGCGGAAAAAAATGCTGTGCAGAAAGTTCCCATATAGCCATGAGAAACTATAGAATGTTTTGTATGGTATTTGATGTTATCCTTCAGATTTAAATTCAAACTGCAAGTCAGAACAAAAGAATTTTGTTTGAGTTCATTGAATAAATCTTAGAATGGCCATTTAATTATTCCTTATATATCTAAGTTCTTATTACACACATATGATTTGTCAGATTTCCTTAGAAGAAAAAAGCTTCTGCTTGTATCTATTGCACGTATATTTGTTTACATATTTTAACATTTTTATACTTTAGCTTCATTCTTTAGAATTCATAACACACTAATTTTGAAGTCAATGCGCCACCATCGTGGGTACAAATCTGCAAAGTTTTAATCAACCAACAAACTATATACATATAACTTATTTAGAGTTAACTCTCCACAACTAACTACAAAGTAAAAGGTTGGATAAAACAAAGTGGGATTAACAGTATTGTTGTTGCTAATTGTTATGGTTTACTAAAAATTAATGTCATTAAATGATTAATTAGTAATCTAAATGTATTACGAATTTTTTTTTACTTATTACTGATATAATATCTTCCATTCAGATAGTATGTAGTTCCATTTGGACAATCAAGGAAAATTATAACCAATTATAAATTACATATCAAATGTCTTATCAATCCTTGAATGAACTGCTGTAACACTGTTTTTGTTGTATCCCATTATCGCTTCCACGTTAGGCTTGATGGCCTGTCAGAGCCAAGTAACTTGGCTTGTTTGAAACTAATTAATGCTCTAATAGGACAATTAAATCCAATCTACATAATGTATTATGGCTATCAGTTGTATGTGTTCTTCTGGCCAGTTTATCTGTTTTGCAGGATGAAAAATCCTATCCACCTCTATGAGACCGACTAACTCACTTTTTTTCAATTAAAATCCTGATAAAGGTTCATCACATCCTAGACAAGATTTGAACCCAGGTCTTCCAAACTTAAGGGCATCATCAAAACCAACTGAGCTATGGAGGCTCTTTTTGTTATATGTAAATTTAAAAAATAAATAAATACAGAGAAAAAGGATTAGAAGGAATGTAAAAAATTCTCTTGCACTTACATTCCTCATATCGATAATGCAAGAAATGCTATCCTGTTTAAGGATAGAAATTTAGGGAGATGATTTAAGTGTTTCGATTATTGCTGTAATGGTGTTGGCCAGCATGTGAATGAATTGTTGGTATTTCTCTGGGTGTTCCCAGCTGAAACCAGCCTAGAATACTTTTAGAAAATAATTGAGAATTAATGAAATTGCTACATTTTATGAACTTAGGGCACCTGGCGAATGATTAAATAATATGCAGAGTGAAGTTTAAAAGGAAAGACATACCAGAGAAGAACAAGCTAGGTTCAGGCCCAGTAAGACAAATAGTCAATATGAACTGAAAAATCTCCCTGCATGCAAACAACACTTGGAACATCAAGTTGCTTCATGATTGTGGTCTTCAGTATCTACACAAAGATCTCATGAAAATGAACTAGCTTTGATTTTGATCAAAACAACAAAATTTTTATAACTGGAATAAAGAAAAGATGTATCATAAAGAATCAAAGCTAGATAATTCTGAGAAGTCCACATAATTTCAAGGAATGTGAAAAACTACTGTAATGCCCAATCCTCACCACAAGAAGGTGAGGATTGGACATTAGAATGGATGAGAATGAAGCAATGCCTGCTTAAACACATTCAATTGTTTTCATCAGAAACCATAGTGAAGTGGAATATAAGGGTAATAAGGGAAGTGGTTAACCACTTCCCCTAGACCTACCTGGTGTATACCAGGTCCTTTGCAGTTGTAAACTGTCTTACTTTGGCCAAACAGGCAGGACAGCGAATATCAGAATTTCTGAACACAAGGACTACATCTATTTTCACAAGTACAGCCATTCTGGTCTTGCAGACCATGCTCTGGATACACGCCACAGAATACACTGTAGCAAATACTAATTCGAAAGACTATTTATGGAATCAACCTCAGCCCCAAGAAACTCTCCAAACCTCAACAAATTTGGTTGTATTAGACTGCCCCCAAATTTGGGAGGCTTACATCAGCAGACCTTCAGCCCAACGGCCAAGAACACCTATTTAGCCCGCTACAGGGCACCATCAGGACTTTTAGGAGAACAATAGCTGCATCTCTTCATTCTCAGTTACTGTGTTGTATTGCCTACGTGCACTTGCCTTTTTTTGTAAGTTCCTTTTGAAGATCTTTAGACCTATTACCATCTCCCCTGTGATACTTTAACTAAGATTTTATGATAGTCTAACGACTTAAGCAACATATATAGCATGATTATAGACAGAGAACTTTTGTCCCTTTGAACAGCTGTGCCAAGAATATACATCTTTCTTCTCTTCTCTCTGATTCCCGATGCCACCTTAAGCCTCTATATATGGCATCACTGGACCTCCAAAAGGCCTTTGATAGCATCTCTCTTCCTGCTCTCCTTTCAGTGCTGTCTATTGCTGGATGTCCAGAACCTTTTCTTTCCTATGTTATGGAGCTATACTTGGGTAACTCCATCACTATCACTACAGGGTCCCATGCAACTTCTATTCCCACAGTGCAGAGTGTTTGCCAGGGTGATCCTCTATCTCCCCTTTTCTTTAACTGCATCACAGATGAGTTTCTTCACTCTCTTCCTAGCCATATAGGCTACTCTCTAGGTGCTTCTTCCTTTAATGCTATGGCCTTTGGGGACGATCTTATTCTCGTAGCCTCTACTAAGGTAGGTTTGCAGGAACTCCTTGACTAGCAGTTGACTTTTTCTCTATTCGAGGCCTTTCTATTAATGTAGAGAAGTCCTGCTCTTTAGCTCATCCCCTCTGGTCGTGACAAGAAGCTTAAGGTCGAGAGTATAGAGTTTTCCCTGCACAGGAGGCTGTTGCATGCTTTGAACATCCTGGAAGATGGAGATACCTCGGTATCATGTTCACCCCAAAGGGAAGGTCTTCTGTCCCTTCTATCCTAGAAGTTGGGATCGCTTCTTTGAGAAAAGCTCCTTTCGAGCCCCAGCAAAGACTGTTTCTCCTTTCCCACTATCTCCTACCTCGCTTGGTATGACATATATCTCGGTACTGTCCCGAATGAACAGGGCTATCCGTTCAGCTGTGAGATCATGGCTCCAACTGCCACCTGACACCCCTACTGCATATTTCCATGCGAGGGTGAAGGACGGCAGGCTCGGGGTTCCATCACTTAGATGGCTGATCCCAAGCCTGCGGCTGTCCAGAATCGCGAAGTTAGAACTATCTTCTTCCCCTATTGCAGAGAGGCTTTCTATAGCCCATTAATACAAGAAGACTTTAGGCAGGCTAAAGGCTGGTCCCATTATCAAGGTACCTTAATTGAGTCGGCACCAGCAGAACACAAGAGATGAGCATCTCTGCTGCACTGTTCTGTAGATGGTGCTCCTTTAAAAGAGTCATATCTGATGCCTCCCCAGGATGATTGGGTAAGGGATGTCACCAGACTCCTCCCTGGGTTCAAGTATATTGACCTTATCAAGACAAGGATCAATGCCCTGCCCATTCAAGCCCACACAGCTCGATGGGGTAGTGACGACTCAATCTGTAGGGCTGGCTGCCACTACAGTGAGACATTGTCTCATATAGCCCAGTGTTGCTTCCGCACCCATGGGGTCTGCTGCATGCGGAGGCATGACACCATGGTCTCCATTCTGAACAACCACTTTAAGAACAAAGGTTGGGAGACTGCGATGCAAACACATTATAGGACCTCTGCAGGTTTGCATAAGCCAGACTTAGTAATTAAAAGAGATGGTGACGTTTGGGTAGTTGATGCCCAGGTGGTGGGAACAGGGTGCCTACTAGCCTATAGCCATAATAATAAGGTAAACTATTATAAGATTAACCAAGATCTAGTTAGTAAGATATGGGAGGGGCATGGGGCAACTCCGAGGTTTATCAGCGCCACCATCTCTTTACATGGCGTATGGAGTGCAGATAGCTATAAGGACTTAAAACAGCTTGGGCTTATGCAGAAGAATATAAAAGTTCTTTCATTGAGGGCCCTACAAGGCACACTGATGGCATGACGTTGCCACCAGAGAATGACTACAATGATAACTAGAAACTAGAAAAGGCATAGGGTAAAACACTTGTAAAGGCTTAGGCCTATATCAAGTCTGGACAAGATGTAAGAGTAGTACTACCCATAACCAGTACAAAGATTAAAAAAAAAAAAAAAAAAAAAAAGGTGTATCTCAGGGTTCAGTACTTCGGCCATTATTGTTCAATCTATACATTAACAACATCAGGCAGGGCAAGTCTTCTAGACCGGAAATTTGGGCAAACAAAAATGACTGTCAGTTTAATGTTAGTAAGTGTAAAGTTATGCACTTTGTCATGATTAGAGTTCCAGCGACATATTATATTAGCAGGGTTATGCTACAAGAAACTGAAGAGGCAAGGGATCTTGGTGTCCTGATGGTAAGAATTTAAAGTTCAAAGGTCACATAGCAAAAGTTGCAAATACAACTCAGAGGATAATTGCGATGTTGAAACAAACCTTGACATGTAAGGATAAGGAATTCATTTTGCCTCTTTATAAGGCTTTGATAAGACAACACCTGGATTATTGTGCGCAGATTTGGTCTTCCGGGTTCCAAGGGGATAAAGAAGCTATGGAAAGGGTGCAAAGAAGTGTTACTAAGATTATATCCAGATTACGAGCATGTGGAATGTGGATTGCAGACTCTGGTTAACAGGAGAAAGAGGGGTGATATGACAGAGGTCTATAAACTTTTGAATGGGTGTTATAGGATTTCAACCGATGAAATTTTTAGTTATATGGAAGGTGGGGAGAGAACACAGGGATATCTATGGAAGTTAAGTTTGTTCACAGTCAAGAAAGAGGTAAGGCCAGGTTTATCTCCCAGAGAGTAGTGAGCAAGTGGAATAATTTGCCATTAGGGGTAGTGAGTGCATCTAGTGTGAATGAATTTAAGTGAAAGTATGATAGCTGGTTTGGGTGATTTATAGCCTTCCTTGATGAGTCCTTGACTCCCTGGAGGTCTCAGATAATAATATATTGGATAGTAAGTTTTGCTGTAGTTTTGTGAATTAGGGAGATATTTAGTATTTTATTTCTTGGGGAGGGGTTATAGCTATTGCTTAAAAATGTGTGGAATGTAGGCAGGTTCAGTGGTAAGAGCACTATCAATGAAACAGACAGCTCTGTATGTTAGTGTATTTAGGATACTGCACTGTACTGGATGACTGTGTGATTATGTAAATATCTTCCAACATGTACTGGCATTTGAAAAGGTGTGTAATTAGTGCTTGGGTGATTATGTAAACGGTTATTTATTTATTTTTACTGTGATGCAGATTTTAGGATGTTGGCTGTTTAAATGCACTAAACATGCATTTGGCCACATGATTCAGACATGTCATCTACATAGCACAGGCAAACCAGTAATGTAAATGCGGCTAAGTTTAGTGTCAGGTTCTCTAAGTGTTCTATGTAGAAATCAGTTAAAAGAGAATTCATTGTATCCCATCTATACTCTTTTTCAAGTTATCTTGGAAGGAAGGAAATACACTACAGGCCATACTGCTTCTGAAGGTACCAGGATATTAGTTTGCTGTTACTATGACAACAGGTCATTGGAGACCACGTGATAGATAATTGCATTTTTATTATTATTCAGGCCTCCTGGAGTCAAGAGACTCATCGTAGGAAGTCCTTCCTAGGAAACACAAAGCCTATCATACCACTCACCGAACTCATTGACCGTTCTTGCTCTCACCACTATCAGGCAATGCATTCCATGGTTCAACCACCCTCCACACAAAGAAACCACTCCTCACCCTCTTGCTCACAGCTTCCTTTCATAACTTTCAGAGATGGCCCCCCTTCTCATCGTTCCTTCTCGCTGTTCCACCAAGTGAAAGAACTCCCCAGTGTCAACCCTGTAACTGCTTCTCAACAATTTAAAAGTCTCGATTATATCACCTCTCCTTCTTTTATCCACCAAACTCTGCAGCCCACATTCCCTCAGCTGATTCTCATAACTAGCATTGTACAGTCCTGAAAACTGTCTTTGTTATCTGCCTATGTACCCTTTCCACAGTTAATTTATCCCCTTCAAATCCGAGAACAATAGTGTAAGTGTGGTCTGATCAGAATCTTATACAACGGAATGATAACTCTTATCTCTCCAGGTCAGTGACCTTCTCAGTATTGAAGCAATCCTCTTGGCTACCTTCACCACCTTTGTAATATGCTCCCTGAATTTAAGTTTTCTATCAATCATCACCCCCAGATCTTGTCTCCCCTACTTCCTCCAGTAGAGCTCCTCCAATCGAGTAGTATGCAGCTACCCATCGATGTATCCCAAACTTCAAGACTTTACATTTTGCTGCATTAAACAGACACCTCCCATTCATTTTCCCATCTGTCTACTTTATTCAAATTCTCTTGCAGGGCTGCTACATCTGCAATATTACTAATAATCCTTCCCAGCTTTACATCATCTGCAAACAACTGAATATCCCCTTGCAATCCATTGACAATGTCATTGATATAAAGACTAAACAATACAGGTCCCAGTACTGAGCCATGCAGAACCCCCCACTTGTAACCTTCTGCCTCCTTAATATTGCCCCACCATACACAACTCTCTGATACCTATCAAACAGCCAATCCTGAATCTAGCTGACTAACCCGACATCTAAACCCATGTGCTGCAACTTAAGTATCAGTTTATCATGTGGCACCCTGTCAAATGCCTTTGCAATATCCAAAAAAATGGCAGTATATGCCTTTCCCTCATCAACTACTCTTGTCACTTTATTGTAAAAGACAATCATATTACTAGAGCGCCCCTTAACAAATCCATGTTGATTCTCACAGATAATCATTACCCTCATCTGCCCCCCAATACTGTATATATGGTCCCTCACCAATTTCTCCAAGACCTTAACAACAACTACTGATGACACACAAACTGGCCTATAATTAGACACTTCCAGTCTGCTACTGCCCTTATGCAATGACACTATCTTACCTTCCTTGGGTACCTTTCTCATAGCCAGGTCAACGGAGCTGCCAGTTCTTTAGCACATTCTCTTAAAACACGTGAAATACCATCCAGAGTACTCAGTATTTGGAACACACCCTCCTCTTGCATCTCTAAACCGCCCTATCCCTCTAGTATTAAAACTGACTTCTCCAGGATGAAATACTTCAATAAAGTGTTCATTTTCCAAAAATAAGTTCCCTGTAACAATTTAATGGTATGAAACATAATTCTAGCATTGGCAAGTAAGGAAGTGGTAAAATAATTATATACAAAGTACGACACAATGTGATAACGTAAAAAATTTAAGGAACTATTTTATGCAACATAAGCCACATTGCTTTATGCACCATAAGCAACAAGCATACGTACAAACGGCAAGAAAAGCCAAAAATGTAGCTCATTTCGTTACTTTCAAGATAACCTGAAAAAGAGTACAGCTGTTCGTATATTTTCCCTTTTCATATTAAATAATCAGCATGTACTGTAAATTTGAATAATTCAAATACATCTGGTGGGGAGATGAGATTATCAACCCAAGCATCAGTTCAATGGTACATTAGTAAATAGTGAAGTAATGAAGAATAATCAATGCCTGAGCTTTTTTGGGATATAGTTTTGAAGTGAACAGATTTTTTTTTTTTTAAAGAGTAGTTACCTGCAAGGTTGCTTTACATAAAAGGCTTGAGCTTGTTAAGCTTCTTTGGACCTGGAATGTTAAAATATACAGTTGGATGGAAGTGCAATGGAACTTGCCAATTTTTACTCAAATCAGTGGTTTGTGATATGCAGTATTTGCTATTTGCCACATGGCAAGGCATTTTTAGTGCACTTAAACAGTCAAACTCCAAAAATCCACGCCACAATAGAAGAATAAAATAACTGTCTACCCTACCCATCCTAGCCACATGGCTTTCAAATAGTTCATTATCTTTTTCTATTTAGAAAAAGTCAACATTTCCACCATTTCAATTTTAGCAAAGATCTGTAATATAATTTAAAACAGCTAAATTTAAATTATGTGCAATAATTTGTAAGACCTGGCACATCTCTTTAATTTTGGCCACTAGTTCATTTTTTTTCTTTCAGCATGTTACTTCAGTTCAACAGCCTGCTAATCAATTACTAGTTCATTTCCCCCATCTCATCTGTAAAAGTACACTGTGGCTGAATTTTGGAAAGGAATTATGTAAACAAATGCTGGTTCTGATTTTTATCTATGCATCTCATATAATGGATGAGTTTCTCCGCATTTGAAATATCTGAAGCAGCATGTAGAAGAAGATTCGCTACTGGAAGCTTCGATTTCCTTAGCAAATTTTTTGTTTAACGGCATCAATACATGTAATTAGATATTGTTCTACTACTGGGCCTATAAGTTTCTGAAAACAGTAAAGGATTTTTTGAATTTAGCTTTATAATTGGGTGCATCAAAAAGGAACTCCAGGTGTTCAAACATTTTAGAATAAATCTTTGTTTGGAAAGCAGTTGGAAGTGTGTTTTTTTTTCCTCCTCCTGAGCAAACTTCTTGCCAAGCCTTTGTTACTGCCCTTATGCAATGGCACTATCTTGCCTTCCTTGGGAACCTTACCCATAGCCAGACTTTCATTGAAAAGCAAGGTCAACGGAGCTGTCAGTTCTTTAGCACATTCTCTTAAAACATGTGGTGAAATACCATCCAGTCCCACATGAAATCTAAATATCTTCACTTTAAAAAAACCTCTAAAAGCTTGTAGTGTTCCTGTCAGCAGGTCCAGGATATTTTTATACATTACAGAATGCAACTTCGTTTGTATAGTATAACTACTTGACTTGATGACTTGAAATGACTCGAGCTATTTGTCTTGGAAGGACATCTTTATTGTTTTTAGTTGATAACACAATAGAACTCTTTCTCCAGCGTTTTTTTTTTTTTTTAATATTTTCTAATCTCTCACCTTCACACAAACTAAGTAGTTTACATAATTTCCTTTCATTTATTGTCCATAACAAAGGGTGAATTTATATAAATTATCCATAAAATAATGCAATAGGAAAAATAAGTTTATGAAAACAACAGAAAATGCTCAACACTTTGATGGTAGCAACTAACTTTTCACAATGTATTGTCGATAACGTGATCCAGTCTCCAACTGGTCTCTTTGCAAGATGATTGTTTTTTAAGCAACCCTATTAAAAAGCCTTTTCATAATGTATGTTCAAGTATATAATTACACTAAGCTAATTTATGTTGTGAATTGTGAAAATAAACTTATATCAATACTTCATTACAACTGTATACCTACTTAAGGGTTAAAGAGGGTATCAGGAGAATTGCAGGTGCCAGCAAAATAAATGAAAATTAGTCGTTAAATTGATTTTTTTTTTTTATGGTATATCTGATGTTTATAAGAATGGTGATGATTGCAAGTTATGCAAAATAAAATGTGAGATGTGAGAATACTTGACTATTCATTTCAAAATTAATCTGCAGATGCAGAGTAGGTGTTATAATCAAACCAAAATTATACAAGACCACAGCAAATTGCTACTATCCAATATATGCAGACAACATCTGAAAAGACAACCAGAGTGCATAATAAATAAGCTCCACATCACTTTCGAACTATACAAACTAATATCCATCATCTAAGAACAAAACTCCATCCTGTAACTGTTTATCTGACATAGCATGTCAGTTCTAGAAGACCATGTTCCGAGCACCCATTCCATAACATTAGATGAAAAAATAGCAAAATGCTACATATAAATCATTACAAGTAGGAAAGCATTTTTATTAAGAGAGACCTCCAGGGAGTCAAAAAGCCACATACTACACACATCAACTGTCATGCTTGTTCTTGAATTCATTCACACTGCTTGCACACACAAACACAACATCCAATGGCACTCCATTCCAATCATACATACTACTCTACGAGAGAAAAAAATCTGGATCTCACTCCCTTCTTGGCTGCATTCATTCTCATCTTCCAAGGATGTCCTCTCATCCTTTCCCCATTCTCCATAAAATGAAATCTTATATGATCCTTTCAGGAGTTTGTAAGTCTCAATCATATCAACCCCTCTTCCTTCTAATTGCTAGTGCCTGCAGTCTACGAATTCTCAATATGTCTTCTATTCCGCAATCCTGATATCGTGTTTAACAGTCTTCCCACTGCATCAGAACCACCATGGAAACCTGGAGACCAAACCTGCGCACAACAGTCCAAGTGAGGTCTTATCAAAGCCTTTTGAAGAGACAAAATGACTATCTTTACATGTCAAAGTTTGTTTCAGCATTGCAATTAAATGCTGAGTCGTATTTGTAATCTTTGCTCTACAGCCCTTCAACTTCCTAACACTCCAAGATCCCTAACCTGATCAATTTCTTCTAGTATAATCCAACCAATACAATATGACATTGAATATCTAATCATGCCAAAGTGCATGACTTTATATTTATTGGCATCCATTTTCCCCATGCCCAAATTCAGCTTATTGAAATTTTGGAGTGAGCAAAAGCAGCTATGAAACATTCCTCAACATATAGCTGTCAATTTGATAAAAATCCAGGAAATAATCATTAAAGGTTCAACACTTGTAGAACTTATCTTTATCCAATGGTAAATGGTGCTAAATTAGAACTTTTAGTATTTTGTATTGTCTATTACAATTTTAAACTATTTCCACTATTAACTAATTGTTACTGTTTGTATAAATTATTTGTACAAGTTGTTTCATACCCAGCTCTAAAGATGCTAGGTACAAAACCAGCAAAATATTACTAGCTTAATAATTAAAGAGATCTTATTTTCATATTTCTTTTGCATTTTAAATTAAACCAAAAACAAGATGTACAGAAAGAAAGTTTTTTGTTTGTTGTTGTTGTCATCATGTACATCACTCAGTTATAAAAATAATTTTTCTTCTCTGTGAGGCTATATTATACCCAAGTTATGCTAGGCATGAAAATTACCTACATCCTAATATGAAAAACTTTCAATGACAGACAAATTCAGATTGATAAACATATAAAATAAATCAATTAACATCTTTTAGTCTCCAAAAAAGGAGTAGGAAAGGCCTTTTGATCCTAACTTTTTGGTAAATGGGAGGCAGCCAATTTCCAATCAGAGATAGCAGGTCCAAAAATATATCAAGAATTCTAATTAACATCAGAGGAAGAGTACTGCAGACAACTACCACCATCTTGTGAACTCTAATCCTATATGCTACTGTCTGAAATAGTGAGGAGTTCGGTCAATTTTCTTGTTTATGACATAAAAAACCCAAATTTTCTAGGAGTTAGCTGATAAAAATATATGTAATAAAAATTCATGAAAAATATTTTGGAGCCTCTTTAGCTCAATCAACACAGACAACACCCTTGGTTGGAAAGATTGATTCAAATCTCATCCAGAACACAAAGAACCTTTATGAGGACTTTTCAACAGAAAATGAGTTAGCTGATCTCATACAGAGGTGGTAAGATTTTTCCTTCCAGAAAGTTTGGTTTTTCATTTCACAAAAACTGGCCAGGATGATTTACAGCCATTAGCCACTCTATCATAAGCAGTATCAGGTTTCTAAGAAGCTATATCACATGGCCATGACAAGCCATCAAGCCTAACATGAAAGAGAAAAAGATTGTCTTAAATTTTTAAATATACTGGCTCTTAATCATATGAAAGATTTTTTATAAGATGTTCGAGCATACTCAAACGTTCAATTAAAAAAAAAATACAACAGAATGACAAAAACAAGCTTTTAGTTATAAGCAAAATTTTTATTAAAAAGAAGACTTACCTTAACTGTATCAAAGGGATGACCAACTAGAACTCCTGCACATCCTAACAAAAACAAAACAAAAAAGGCGATGACATAAGTTTCATTTTGATTTCATTCACATCAGTTTTATAAAACTGACATAAACAGTAACATAATGCATAACAGTAGGAGGAAAATTATATACATTTAAAATTATTAATGTTGTAATTGAGAATGTTGAAAAATTTTATGCACTCCTACGTCATGATCTGAGAAATATTTGTGTAACAACTAAGCTTGCATTTTGTGTAAAAATGCACTTAAGTTGCCATTAACACAATTACAAACAACAGAAAGTGTGTTGGACTTATAGCACCATGGAAGGAAGTGAATAAAACTAAGTGGGAAGAAACAGCTGACATGTGTACAGAAAAACTAAATTTATTTCATTCCAATATATTGCCTCCTATGTTACATCTAGACAAGAAGAGAAAATCAGTTAACATCCAAAACATGAATCACAAGATATGTAACATGTGCTTATGTCTTCGTCACAGGTGAGCTAACAGGAGAATACAGAGTTCAAAAGAGAAACAAAGGGTAGCTTTTGTAATACAAATATAAGATTATAAATTCTGACATTCATTCTAATCTCAGCAGAACAGCTAATCTGGCTTTGCTTACCATGCCAGTGACAAAATTCTTTGGAATCAAACCAAGATTCTTCACCCCAGTAGATTTAAATTTGACTGTCTGTTTCTCAAAGCTTTCAAAACTTCATGATGTCATCTGAATCTTAACTGCTTTGATCACATGCCAGTCTCAAACTTCTGGGAAGTAACTGCAATTAACTGTTCTTTTTTTTTTTTTTTTTTTCTAATAATGAAAAAAAAAAAAAAAAAAAAAAAAAAAATATATATATATATATATATATATATATATATATACCCTTATTTGAATTACAAAAGCTAACCACTGTTTCCCTCTGAATTCTAACAGTATATTCTCCTGTTAACTCAGCTATGACAAAGACAAGAACAAGTAAGCACATACTATGTTGATGCCATTATAAAAATATAAACCTAGTTACTAAATTTATTAATATTCAACTTTAATTTACTTAGTGTTTCCAACTGTAATAGACATAACCAGTGCTTTTTTTCTGGAAAAAAAGGTGCCAGTACTCACTATGAAGATATTACAGCAACTTCCACACTTTTAACATATCCTCCGATATACCCTCATCGTCTCTAGATTGCTTCTTGCTTTTGGTATCAACTGCAGAATGACGACCTTGGGGCAGTCATGAGTCCACATATTTACTAAGGTTGAAGTGAGTGAGAAGAGGTCCTACTATTCTGATGAACATCAGTGCAGAAGTTGTCCATACAAGCAGAAATGGCCTAGATGAAGTTACTATAAGATTCATCTGAGAAAAACCCCTTTCACATTCACTGGAAGAAGATATTGCATTTGTGCCCAAAGTGTGCTTTAGAGGAAGTAGTATGTCTGTGACTTTATTTTCTTGAAGATATTCACAGAAACCACGAACTGCTTCTCTTTCATTTAAGCGAAATTTGTGTGCTAACTTTTTAATTTCAGCTTAACCAAATGTCAGATGCT